>NW_028141956.1:13780000-14095000 GCF_025532165.1 Camponotus vicinus | reverse complement strand
TCTCCTCCTCTCCCTCTTCTCTCTTTTCTCCTGTCCCTTGTTTCCTCCGTCCTGTCTCTCTTCCTTCCTCGTATTTATTCCCTCCGCTCTCATCCTCTCCTTTCCCTTTTCCTTCCTGCACCGTACATGACTGTAACTCCTAGACAGAACAAAATTATTCCAAACAGTGGCTATCGACTCCTCCTCTCTACGCCCTCCATTTACACCATTTCCTTTCAGCCCCCTCTCCTATTTTTCCCTACCTTTTTTCTTCTACCCCTAATCTCTCCCCTTTGTCCCTACTCATCCCCCCTTCCTCCTCCTCCCCTTCCCTCTCTCCATTTTCTACCTTCCTCACACTCTTTCCCCTCTCACCCTTTCTTTCTATTCGTCGCTTTCCTCCTCTGTTTCCTCCGTTTCCTCATACCACCTATCTTTCTCCAAATCCCATCCCCAAGCCCTTCCGTCTATCCAGATCCTTCTGTTTGTAGTTACAACAACCCTCCCCCTCGCCCTCTCCGTCCTTGCCCTCTCCACCAGCTTCCACCTTACCCTTCTCTCCTCCATCGTCAAATCCTCGTCTACCCCCACCCCCCAATTCCTCCTTATCTCCCATCCTCTCTCCAACAATTCCTTCTTCTCTTCCACCTTCCCCATCTTCACAATTAATACCATTCCCACGCTCCCCCTCCTCTCCCGAACCTCTCTAATTTCCACCCTTCTCCCCAATTCCTCCTTCATTATCCCCTCTATCAACCTCTTCCTTTCCTCCGCGCTGCCCCCCTCTACACCTCTCCACATCACATTCCTCCTTCTTTCCCTCCTCTAAAATAGTTCTAAGTTAAATTCTAAATTAAATGAAACAAAATTATTTAATAGTAATTATTATTATCTCTATTATAATGTAAATATCGGAATATATATATATATATATATATATATATATATATATACAGGGTGAGCCATTTTAATTAACGCACGCAATTATTTCGGAAACAAAGCATTTTAGAGAAAAATGTTTCAGACAAAAGTTTTATGGTTTCGAGGGGGCCATAAGATGGTATCATTGGTTTGACCTTGAAGAATTATTTGAAGGTCACATGAAGGTCACCTTTAATTTCTTAAATGGAACCTACTATTTGTCATTGCATATTCTTGTAGCTTATCTCGAGAGCTTTACAAAACACTATAATTAAGTATCTTTTCGTTAAGTACTTTTTGAGTTATGAGGCTTGAAATAATTTCTTAATTTTACATAAACCGTAAAAAATATCTTGTAAAATATTCATTTTTCGATTATCTTATCTTAATACTTTTATGTACAAAATAATGAGAGGAATCAATTGGTGTAAAAAAAACACATAGTTGTTTTTAAGAAAAAATATGGAATTGTTAATTGCAAATTATATATTTTTTCTTCAAAACAACTATGTGTTTTCTTTACACCAGTTGATTCCTCTCATTATTTTGTACGTAAAAGTATTAAGGTAAGATAATCGAAAAATGAATATTTTACAAGATATTTTACGGTTTATGTAAAATTAAGAAATTATTTCAAGCCTCATAACTCAAAAAGTACTTAACAAAAAGGTACTTAATTATAGTGTTTTGGAAAGCTCTCGAGATAAGCTACAAGAATATACAAAAATATATAGAGTGTTCCGTTTAAAAAAATTGAAGTGACCTTCACGTGACCTTCAAATGACTCTTCAGGGTCAAACCAATGGTACCATCTTATGGCCCCCTCGAAACCAAACAACTTTTGTCTGAAACATTTTTCTCTAAAATGCTTTGTTTCCGAAATAATTGCGTGCGTTAATTAAAATGGCTCACCCTGTATATATATCCCAATAAGCAAAAAATAATTAACGTAACATTATTACAATGATATTTTATAATGTCTAATGTTTTCAAGTATGTAATTTTTAATGTTGTATACAACGTCACTACGAATAAACCTTGACCTAATATTTGAAATAATGTTTTTGAAACGTTTCTTTAATATTCAAAAATATTATATTATAAAATAATATGTTTAATATATTTATAAAACATGTCAAAACGTAACAGAAACGTTACAAAAAAAATTTACATAAAATTAATATTTCAAAAGATTGATTTAACGTTTCTTGCTTACTGGGAGTCGGTAAAATTATTTGCTTTGCATTGCTTCCTCGAAAGAATTATTCTTTATTAGCATCAAACGCTTCTGGAAATTGTAGCAAAGAGGCATATAAATGGATAGCCAGAGTTGTTTCGACTAGTTGAATAGCTACCACTGTCACGGAATCCTATATGTCTGATAACGTAAGTACGCAAAAGAAATTTAACTTAATAAGAAAGAATCATTTATAATTTAAAAACAATTAAAATAACATTAACTTCCCAAAAAATTAAGAGAACCAAATATAATAAATTGCAAGTCCTTTAAAAAAAATGTAAATTATGAAAAACTGTTTATTTAAAAACTATTGACATTTTAATGTAGAAGACAACATTTTGTGTATTCTAACATAGTTGTATTTTAAAAAAATGCAAAAAACAGTGTCATAATATTTGGAAATAATATAATGATATTATTGACAAATAGTGAAATATTTTTAATATCTTTTATGTAATTTTATTTTAAAAATTATTAGGAGTATAAATAACTATATCTGTATTAATGCGAATCATACAAATCTTATATTAGTTAAATCTAGTGTGATATATTAATAGATTATGCACTTAATCAAGGTTATTCCTATTTTGTAAGCCAGTTACTATTTCTTGTGAAAATTATGTATGATTAAACTCTACCTTGAATTTGATATATCCGCTGTGCTGCTGCTTAATATGCTTAATGCGCTTAATTAATATGTAACTACATTGGTCAAATACATTTTACATTACACTCGTAATGTTATAGTTAATGTTATGATATTATACGTAAGTTAAATTTTGCTAGTAAAATTTTGTTTCTATAAATTCAAGATATACATATAGTTCTCGCAAGACATTAATTCTTGAATGTAATAAACTATTATATATTATTAGTTTGTTTTAAAAAATATACAAATACAATAATGTAAAATAATATTATATAATAACAAAATTCTGGTTTTATTTATTGGTAATATATATCTTATTATTAGACAAAAAATATAAAATAATTATGTATAAATTGCTTCAAAAATTATATACATTAAGATATAACTAAAAAATGTGGTAACTTATCTCAGAACAAGTCATAAATTTATAATTGCAATAAGCGAAACATTTTTTTTCTATTCTTTCATCCTTTACAGATTTTTATTTAAAGAAACATAGAATTTGATTTTTAATTATTTTATCTTTGCAGAATGCTATTGTACACAATTATTTGCATATACATCTTTACATTCATCGAAGCAGATACTGCTAACATTCCAGAGTCAAATCTCAACAATAAAGAAATAAATTATCGGTTGCCTAATCACACAAAACCGCTGTTTTATGACATTAAATTAAATCCGCATCTCGCGCCAAATAACTTTACATTTGATGGCGAAGTACTTGTCTCTATAGAAATTTTGAGCAGCACAAAAACTCTTATGCTGCATATGAAGAAATTGATAATAGACAAAAATACAACTTTTCTAAAGACCAAAGATGGATTCAATTTTTACATTCCTACTATGTACGATCATAACAATCTAACAGAAATATTGAGCCTTGAGTTCGATGAGTATCTACTTATTGGATATTATATTTTACATCTCAAATTTATTGGTATACTAAACGACAGACCATATGGATTCTACAGAAGTTCTTATACTAATGATGCAGAAAATACAGTGTAAATAAAATTATACATATTCTTAGTATACATAGTATTTATTTTAAATTTAAATATAAAGAAAGAATAAATAATAATAAACTATAAATGAAGAGAAAAAAAAATACACATACAAATAATCATCTTATTTAATAAAACAACTAACTTATTTAATAACTGAAATTTTTCTATAGATGGTTCGCTGGGACAAATTTCATGGCAACTTACGCGCGCGCTGCTTTTCCCTGCTGGGACGAGCCAGCGTTAAAGGCTACTTTTAAGATTGCCATCAAACACCATACTAATTACACAGTTCTTTCGAATATGCCAATATCCGAGGAATCGGAAATCGATATAAATGATGGAAAAATATGGACACACTTTAAGGAATCGCCTGTTATATCAACATACCTAGTCAGTTTCTTAATCTCCGATTTCCGTAATATAAGAAATTCCGATAGAACCATCAACGTCTGGAGTAGAAGCAATGCAATTTCCTTGACGAGTTTCGCCCACGAAGTTGCCCAAAAAGCAGCGATCGAATTAAAAAGATATACCAACCATAGTTCCGTTTGGGTGGCCAAAATCGATCATGTTGCACTTCCTGATCTTTCCAACAAAGGTATGGGAAGTTGGGGACTTATCACCTACAGGTAATATCATGATATTACGTGCATAAAAATATAATAATATATACAAAGAAAAAGAAAACATTATAATATATAAAATATTATTAACATGATATCTTATAAATACTTTGGATAAATAAGAAATCTGGATACATTTTACTAATTTTGTGTACAGTTATATAGAAAAGTTATTCATTATTATTATTTATTATTATTTCGATATTTATAAATATTATAGATACAATATTAAATTCGAGAGATAATTTATTTTATATACATTTATCTTATATATTTTATTCATATAATATATACATATTTCAGAAATATTCTCTATCTTTGCTTTTATACATGTGATTGCTATTTATTTATTTATTTCTTATAATAGAGTATTTTGATTGTATTTATTTATTTGATTGAATTTTATTAATCTGAAAATATTAATTATGAAATTAAATATGAATATTAATTATGAAAATTATGAAATTCTATATATATATATATATATGAGACACTTGTGTATACGTACAATGTATATGTACAGGGAAGCAATGATACTGTGTGATGAAGATAGTAGTTCAATTGATACATTATATAGAATTGCGAGCACTATCATTCATCAGTCGAGCCATCAATGGTTCGGTAATGCTGTTAGTCCAACTTGGTGGACGCATATATGGATAAATGGAGGACTTGCTGAATATTTCAAGTATTACATTACTGATAAGGTAGAAATTGATAAATTTATGCAATAATTTTTATATTACAATTGAATTATTATATATTGTGTATATATGTGCAGAGATAAACTTTATTTAATAAAATTTATTTTAAATAAATTTTCTCTTACAGATATATAAAGATTGGCAACTTGTGGAGTTATCAGTATCAAAAATGTTGAATCTGATGTTCATAATTGACAGTTTTGAATATGTACGTCCTCTTAATTTGGAGCCTGATACTTCTGAAGAAATTAATTCAAAAATTAATTCTTTGTCAGGTGATCGCAAAGGTAACATATTTTTTAACGAAAAAAATAAAATTAAAATTTATAACTCTAAAAGATATTTTAATCATAATTATTTTTAAAAAATATGATTATTATTTCAGCTTTTTTGCTTTTGCGGATGCTTTCACATTGTCTATCTGATAATGTATTCCATACAGGACTTGCTAAATATCTTGAGAAGCAGTTAGTAAAATATTGCATTTTCATATAAAAATAGATATATTTACAACAAATAAATTCAGATTAAGCTTTTAAAATAACCATAACATTAACATTAAAGAAATTATTAATACTATCTATCAATTAATTTTTTTTCATATATACAGAATAATTTTTCATAAAAATTATAATACAAAAAATTACTATATAAAAAACTGATAAAATTCATAAAATTACATAACATAATGAATTCTTAGCAAATATGGCATAGCTAATCCTGAAGATTTATGGAGTGCTTTGCAAGATACATTTGATGAATCAACGATACTTCAAAATAAATTCAAAATTCAAGAAGTAATGGATACTTGGATAGGACAAAAAGGATATCCACTTGTAACAGTAATTAGAGATCAATACAAAAAGACGAAAATTATACAGGAATATTTTCGACCACATGAAAAAATGAATGTACGTAAGAATAGTAATAATACGACTGCTATGAACCAAAAATGGTGGGTTCCAATCAATTTTGCGACTCGTACGAATCCGGATTTCTCGTCAACTTCAGTCACACATTGGTTGTCACCAAAAGCTGAGGAGCTTATCATCGAAGATGTTGATCCGCAAGACTGGATCATTGTCAATATTCAACAGACCGGTAAAAAAATTGTGTTTATAAATCTATTCATTATTACTATTAACACACATATTAATTATATGCTTATTACTATTAACACACATATTAATTATATGTATAATCATTAATTATTAGAATTACAAAGAAATATTGATAGACAATGTTGTAATTATTATAAAAAATTAAAATGTCTTGAAATTATATAATTTAACATACATACATACATACATATACATATATATATATATATATATATATATATATATATATATATTACATTATCTCTTTTGTAAATCTAAAAATTATCTACACTTTATGCAGAAGTAGTTAAATAATCAGATTAATTTAAACATTTAATATTTGATAAAAATTGTATGTAAATATACTAAATTCAATATTAACAATAATTATATTGCAGGTTTCTACCGTGTAAATTATGATCCAACAAATTGGTTAAAAATCGCTAACTATCTGGATTCCGAGAATTACACGAAAATACATGTATTAAATCGCGCGCAAATAATTAACGACGCAATTTATCTCATGTTGTCGCATAAACTAGATCCCAGAATTTTCATGGACATAACAAAATATTTGCGACGTGAAACGAATTACATAGCATGGTATCCAATGTTTAGAATTTTGGAAGACGTAACTAAATTTTTTCTTTACAATGGAGGAGGTGAATTGCTTAAAGTAAGTTATGACATTTTTTCAGGCTATAAAATTATGTAAACTAAATTATGTGACATATTTTACATACTATAAGATCTCCATGTATGATGTTTCAAATAATATTGTAAACATTTTTTTTAAATAAAATTAATCTTTAATTATTCTAAAGTCGATTATAACTTATATAATATTAACTCATTAAAAAGATGCTATACCGTCTTTTAATAAAACACGCATTTCTAATTATCTGTATAATAATTCTTAGATTCTTAAAACACACACACATCCTAAATCACAGTCAATATTATGAAATTAATCAAATTTATGTAATATTTACAGCCATATGTTTTGGACTTAATGAATAATATTATAGAAAATATAGGTACACAGGATCGTCCCAATGATGATTATTTCACAAAAGTAACAAGACACACAATTCTTAATGACGCATGCACTTACGATCATCCTTTGTGCTTACGCGAAGCCTATGCTCAATTAATCAATTACTTGGAAAATCCAACGCTCGCAAATACGTAATTATGAAAATTATTTGACAGATTTTAAACAAAGTTACTCATTAAAAATAACAAATATAATATATAATGGTTTTCTGATATACATTTTTAAAAAACTCTGTTTTAGTACTTCTTTCCAGAAGAAAGAGTGGTTATTCTTTAATGGAATAAAACAGGCAAATGAAACTATATGGAACAAATTGCTGTACATGTACATAAACAATTCTGAACCGACATTATATTGTCTTGGACACTCCAAGAATTTGACTATTATTAAGAAACTTTTAAACATGACTATATCAGAAGATACGCCAATTGCGAAGAAAGATGCCTTTCGTGTTATCTATTCCGTATTAAATGGGGATTTCCCAAACGTAGATATAGTCATAGACTTTACTACGAATCACTGGGATAAACTTTCAATCACGTAATAATCTTGTTTTTAATATTTTAAAAGCTGCGCTTTTTATTATAGAATATTAGTCATTATAGAATATTAGAGTTAGTTATTATAGAATATTAGAATACAAGTCTGAAAACATTAACATTTAGAATTTTCTTTTAATAAAAGTTTAAGACAATATTACGGGATGATTAAGTTAAAAATTTAAATTAATATAAAATATTTTTGTAAATATTGATGTGTGTGTGTGTGTGTGTGTGTGTGAATCAGTAACATTAACAAAATTATAATTCATTTTTAATTTCATATCTATTTTATTTGTGATTTAGAAGAATGCACAACTTTTTAGATAATTTATGTAAAACTATATTCATTATCTATTATATTGTCTAATATATATATATTGAATTTTTTGTTACAGTCTTGATAATCCCACGGGTTTATTATATAATATTGCTTGGCATGTCACTTCTAGGAAACAAATTGAAAAGGTACAAGCTTTTTAAAAATAAACGGTAAAAATTATAAAAATATTATAAAAATTTTTATTAATTTATATTTTAGCTTTTTATAATGATTTTTTATATTTTTTAGCTTGCAATTGCAGAAGCAATGTATACATTAAAATAATTATTTTTAGTAATAGTAAAAGTAAAGGCAATGCTTACATATATATATATATATATATATATATATATATATATATATTTAAAATATAAATAACATATATATATGCAGTTATAGAATCATGCATAATATTTTATTCTGCTAAAATAATAATACGTTTAAAAAACTGTTTTCCAGATGAAAGTATTTCTAGACAATCTTGGAATGGAAGTTCCACAAATCATAAAACACCAAGAACGGAATATAGAGCTAACAGAGGCAATAGTGAACAAAATTCGCTGGTGGTTAGAACACAGAAATTTAAATTTATCTATAAATACTATACCGCAAAATATTCGTTAGTTGCATCGATAATGTAAACAATAATTATTAAATTTATATATAACATGTAATAACATGTAATAACATCATGGAATAAGTTTATGTATTATAAAATAATTAGATATAATTTAAATAATTAAAACAAGTTGGCTCTGATAATTGAAAATATATATTACTCTAATTATAATCTCTAATTATAATCTATAAAATGTTTTATGAGCAGTAATATGAGCAGTAATAAGTTATTACGTATAACAACACAAAATACACATCTAATTAATAGAAATAATAAATAATTATATGATTTATTTTTTCCATTTTTTCCATTTTTTCCATAAATAGTTAAACAAGTATAATTCTTGCAAAAATGTGTCACATTCGATTAATTTCGAAGAAATAGTGCAAATATTTAAGCTTTATATTTTTAAAATATTTAAAATAAACAATAAATAATAATATATTAATCTAATAGGAATTATTTATCTATTATACTTTTGTATAATTTTTATTTCGAATTTTGATCAAATAATTAATTGTTTTGTAAGAAAAATATTATAATCAAGTTTAATTTATATTTCAATATTTAAGAGATAAATAAAGATAAGAAAAGGTTTTTACTTACAAAAATTTATATTAATTTTTTTATATGCATTTATTATTATCGAAAAAAATATATTGTTTTGTATTTTATATATAGTATTTTATGTATATTATATCAAGTGAAAATAGCAGACTTTTTATAAAGTTAACTTTGAAGTTTTGAAAGTTTTGATAACGAAGGAAATATATGAAAAAAGTAATTGATAATGAGACAAGGAGATATAATAATTTTTACAAAAAATATACATATGTAAAAATATTAATTGATAGACTATTATATAAATGTGTGTGTGTGTGTGTATGTGTGTGAGATCACCTCCATACTAATTTTTAATTGTCAATCATCTCTAATTATTAAATTATATAGTGAATGTTTACACGATCTGTTGCTTCCTCATGATAATTATACAATAACTTTCATGCTAATGAGATGAGACCTAATGTTCATGCATTAAAGCAAGCTGTAATGAATTTATTGGTGATTGGCAATAATATATTTTTTTGCACAACAGGATTTCTGTATATATTGCAATAAATCTACTATAAAAATGACTTGCAACTTCTCTATAAAATTCGAATTACACGACATTATCAAATATGCTGTTCACAGAATCGATATAACTGACGGAAAATTATGGAAGTACAAAGCCAACCAGTATCAATATACGGAAATGATAAAAATGTAAAAAGGGATTTAGCCCCAATGCTCTTGAATTTGACATATTGCCTGATTAACTCTCAAAAGATTTTATAAGAAGATGAAAAAAACAACAACGATATAATATAATAATAAACATTTAAATAATATTTTAGTCTGCATATATTTAATCTGCATATATTTTATGATATATTTTCAATCCATTCTACTTATTTACAACTAAAAGCGGATTATTATCATTAATATTGATTTCTGATTTGTTTTTTTTGATATATTAAAAACGCATGTATATACATCTCAATATAATTTATCATTTCACAAACATAAGCTAGATAAGATATATTATCACGATCTATAGAATAATATTTATAATATGGTTTTTAAAACATTTAATGCAAAATAAATTAAGATAAGCATAAAACTAATCTATAATCACATTAGATTTTTCTCGATTATATTAGTATAAAATTACTTATATATATATATATATATATATATATATATATATATATATAAGTAATTTTATACTTATTAATTATTCATATA
Source organism: Camponotus vicinus (assembly GCF_025532165.1). Lineage (NCBI taxonomy): Eukaryota > Metazoa > Arthropoda > Insecta > Hymenoptera > Formicidae > Camponotus > Camponotus vicinus. The sequence continues at coordinate 14,084,449 of NW_028141956.1, read as the reverse complement.
TATATATATATATATATATATATGAATAATTTGTGTTAATAACATATATATACAAAAGAATAAATTTTTTCTGACATTTTGTTTATATATAACTTATTTATAACTTATAACTTGTAGATATATAACTTTTTATTTCTATCATTATAAATAATTAAAATATATGCATGTTATAAATCTCTTATTAATTTTCTGTCAATAATCTTTTATAAACATAAATTTTGATACTTTTTTGAATTTCTTTATTTAAGAAAAATATATAATTACATTTTTGTTAAAAGAAAAATAAAGTATTTTTTTGTCATACAAATTTTGATGTATTATTAATATAAAATTGCTTTTTTATATAATATATGTTTGGTTATCACAATATTCTTAGATTATATCACAAACATATATACGTATTTCGTAATACATATACAGATAAATGTAATATGATATAAGTTTTATAATCTTAAAGTTTTTTTATAATATTATTCTATGAAATCTGTTTGCAATTATTGTTCGTAGAAATCTATATTTGCAAAATATTTCATTACTATCATAATTCTATTATTAACTAATAAATTATCTTTTCCTTATATTTTATTACATTCTTTTTCTTCCTAATTTTATCTTTCACTTTTTCATAAGAAATATAATTTTTTTAGATTGCAAATATTTTAAATAATATACAGAGAGAGAAATAAGTTTAAGTCATAATTATAAGTCCATATTTAATTAAATTATTATAAGTCATAATTAATTAATTAAATTTTTTTATTGTTTACATGATTTTAAATTTGATGCTTTTTTGATCTTATCCAAAACATAAAATGTCATTTTCAGATAATAATGTAAAATCAACAAACAATCAAATAATGTTTTTGATAATGAATTCCATTTACTTTAGTCTGATAAGTAAATTGATTTATTTTTAAAGATATTTTAATCAAAGGGGAAAGGAAAAAAATCTGATATTATTAAATATTATCAAGTAGATATTTACTTAAAAAAATATAATTTATAAAATAATATTTATCATATTATTAGCTTATAAACAATTGTGTGACGCATTCAATTTGTTTGTACTTTATTCTTTATTAAATCAAAAATAAAAGTTAATAAGTGTAAATCTTAAATATACAACACAATACAAATATCTTCAAGTCATAAAAATATTTATAAGTTAAAATTATAATTATATAAGTTAAAGTTATAATTATAAGTTAAAAAGGCAATATTTTTGGAGTATTCTTCTTTATTGTAATCTACATTTGTGACCTGTGAAAAGAAATAATTTACTTATATTTTACAAAAAATATTACATTTTTATCAAGTGTATAGTGAATGTTAACTGTAATATGATCAAGTATGTATTATAATTATAATTAAAATAATATTATCGCGTTAATCCCGATTATTATCAGTAGGTTTAGATTTATTTATGAATAGTTCACTACAAATATGTATAATATACTAATATAATTGTTGATGAGTTTCTCTCTCGAAGATTAATATAAAACTTATTATTTTTCTGTAGTAATTTCTTTTTGAGATATTTAATTAGTGAATGCAGTAGCAAATCACATTTTGTGCAAGTAATAAACGTGATAACATGATTTAATATGAAAAATGATGATATCGTTATTCATTAAACTTACGATAAGATAACAGATGATATCATAGATAATCCCAAGGCAATATGAGGAATCAAAATCGCATATAGCAATCTGTCATTTCATAATGGTACCGAGAACTACATGCGCGAATTATACGTTCATAAACGTGCTGTGAATATATTGTTTGCCATGATAGATATATAATAAAATATTTTTACTAAATTTATTTTATTTAAATGTAACTGATATATTGTAAAATTGAAACATCTAAAACGCAATATTATTGCAAATATAAATAATTTATGCTTAACTGTATTTATTTGTGAACATTTATTTGTTAAATAAAACGTGAAAAAACATTAAAAATAATATGCGATAAAACAGTTAATAAAAGGTAAGTGCAATAATTTCTAAATCGTTAAAATTCTTTATCTTCTAAAATAACAGGAACATTTTATATATTTAGATAAGATAACAAATTATATGTTAAACACTTGCGAAATCTACGACGTAATTAATTAATTATTAAAGCATAAAATTAAAGAAATTGTATTATACATTTGCCTTCTAGATGAAGATCTTTCGGGAATATCTGTTACTTTGTATCTTAATCGTATTGTTCAGCGGAAATATAGGAGAAACATTTTCCCCTTACGAAGGTAATAATATTTGTATCTTATATTCAATAGCTATATTAATATATTTTATATTAAAATATCTTAAAGAATATTTATATAAAAAGCGCATTTATTAAAAAGTAATATTGAAGAATATAGCGAGTAAAAAAAAAGCATATAAAATCATATAATTATATTTTGTATGCAAACACAGTTTAATGCGTTCTTCAATAATTTTATAAAATTGTACGATATTTTATAACTATAAGCGTAAATTTTATAAATATTAGTAGAACAGAAAATTATTTAACATTTGTCGTAAAAATTTGTATTTCAGATTATTGACTCATGAAATTATATTTTATACAGGGTGACCCATTTTAACTTAGGCAGCCAAATAACTCGAAAAATAAGCAAGATAGAGAAAAATGTTTTAGACAAAAGTTGTATGGTTTCGAGGGGGCCATAAGATGGTATCATTGGTTTGACCTTGAAGAGTCATTTGAAGGTCACGTGAAGGTCACTTCAATTTTTTTAAATGGAACATCCTATATATTTTTGTACATTCTTGTAGCTCATCTCGAGAGCTTTCCAAAACACTATAATTAAGTACATTTTCGTTAAGTACTTTTTGAGTTATGAGGCTTGAAATAATTTCTTAATTTTACATAAACCGTAAAATATCTTGTAAAATATTCATTTTTCGATTACCTTACCTTAATAGTTTTATGTACAAAATAATGAGAGGAATCAATTGGTGTAAAGAAAACACATAGTTGTTTCGAAGAAAAAATATGTAATTTGCAATTAACAATTCCATATTTTTTCTTAAAAACAACTATGTGTTTTCTTTACACCAATTGATTCCTCTCATTATTTTGTACATAAAAGTATTAAGGTAAGATAATCGAAAAATGAATATTTTACAAGATATTTTACGGTTTATGTAAAATTAAGAAATTATTTCAAGCATCATAACTCAAAAAGTACTTAACGGAAAGGTACTTAATTATAGTGTTTTGGAAAGCTCTCGAAATAAGCTACAAGAATGTACAAAAATATATAGGGTATTCCATTTAAAAAAATTGAAGTGACCTTCACGTGACCTTCAAATGACTCTTCAAGGTCAAACCAATGATACCATCTTATGGCCCCCTCAAAACCATACAACTTTTGTCTAAAACATTTTTCTCTATCTTGCTTATTTTTCGAGTTATTTGGCTGCCTAAGTTAAAATGGGTCACCCTGTATATGAAACTATACGTTTATTACAAGTATTTACGATTATTACAAAAATATGTAATTTTGTAAATTTATTGTTTCATATAGATATCTGCGACAAATTGAAATATAATATAACATTTATTATTGCAGATATACATATACAAAATGTGGAATTTTCAGAATATCATGAGATATCACAAAACGATGACTATAGATTACCAATATCTATTAAACCTATTTCCTACGAAATCATGCTTGTACCAAAATTACAAGAAAATTTTACATTTGAGGGCATCGTAAAAATTACCGCTGTGGTAAAAAACGAAACTGACAAAATTACGCTACATAAAGGAAATATCCAAATCGTAAATCAATCCGTTTTATTGGAAAATAAAACTGTTAACATTGAGCAAGTTATATATGATAAAAACACTGAAAAATACACTCTTATCGTTTCCGAAATTCTTAAGAGAGAATCGCAGATACTAATTGCTTTCGATTATAACGGTATCTTGAATGATAATATGATCGGATTTTATAGAAGTTCTTACTTCGATAAAGATAATCAGATCAAGTAAGCAATATATATGTCAATTTGTAAAATCTATTTTATATTAATAAAGTTACAAAATTATAAAAAAACATAAACTAAACAAAGTATAAATATGCACATAATCTTTGAAATATCAGATCAATATAAATTCATAGAAACTCCTAATACAAATATTTTATAGGTGGCTAGCTGCGACACAGTTTCAAACCATACACGCGAGACATGCTTTCCCATGTTTCGATGAGCCAAGTTTTAAGGCAAAATTCACGATTCGCATATCAAGAGACCAAAAATATAAATGCGTCAGTAATATGCCTGTAAATAAGACTGAAAAATTGTAAGTATTAGAAAAGTGTAGAATATGCTTCATAGCTGTTAAGTTGAGTTCTGTCTTGTTTTAGTATCACTCCTAACTCATTTTTCTTCTTTTAAGGAAAGACCAGGTCTGGGATACCTTCCACGAAAGTGTCCCTATGTCCACTTATTTAGTGGCATTTGTTATTTCGGAATTTGATTTTGTTGGCTCAGAGGTATTTAATGTTTGGTCTAGGCCATCCGTCATCAATCAAACGAATTACGCTTTGAAGATTGGTACTAAAGCTTTAGAGTTACTCGGTAATATGTTTGAACAAAAATATCACCTTCCTAAAATGGACATGGTAGCTGTACCCGACTTCGCAGCCGGAGCCATGGAAAATTGGGGATTGGTGACATATCGCGAGCCTAGGATGCTATACGATGAGAAAGAATCATCGGCACCGGCACAACAGGACGTGGCTTCCGTAATTGTTCACGAGCTCACGCATATGTGGTTCGGGAACCTAGTGACACCAGAATGGTGGAACTATCTCTGGCTTAGTGAAGCATTCGCTAGATATTTTCAGTATTTTGGTACAGCGGAAGTAAGGGCAATATACAAAATATTTTATCATTATAGAATCATCAAATTTAACTTTCAAAAAAATAGATTTAGATTTAATCTGAATAATTTGTACAATTTTAATTTCGTACAATTTATATTTTGCTGTAGATTGAATATGATATTGTTAAAAATCAATAATCGATTCTTGACATCACGACACTGATAAAATATTAGAAAACAGAAATTTTATATTTACATTTCTAAAGAAATTGGATTAATACTTTTTTGTCTTTACGCCTAGATTGAAAAATCATGGAACATGAAAGAACAATTCGTGGTGGAACAGCATGAATCTGCTTTAATAGCGGACGGTCTTGAATCTTCTCGACCGATGACTCGAGAAGTTTCCAATCAATCACAACTCGAGGGAATAGGAGATTCTATCACCTATGCAAAGGGAGCTAGCATTGTTCGTATGATGAGCTTTATGTTTGGAACCAACGTCTTCGAACTCGCATTACGCGATTACATACATAATAAGTAAATGTTCCATAAGGAATTATACAATTTATTATATTTTATTTATTTCTTAGCTTTGATAAAAACTTGATTTAAGGTACAAAAACATTTAAAATTATATATATAAGGTTAAATCAATTAATTTCTAAAAGTAACTAATACAATAATGACATTAGAAAAAGAATTAGATTAACTAATATTGACACATATTAATCAATATAAATTTTTAATTAAAATATCTAGATAATAGAGATAAATTTTATATAAATAACTCTTTATTATTTTAGTATTGCATTAATATTTCTTAATGAAATCTTTGCTGATAAGAGAATAAATTATTACTATTTAATTTTAAAATTATTGGGTAATTATAAATTAGATACATATTAATGTAAATTATACATATCTACTAAAATTGATTCATATAAGGAATTTGAAAAAATGCAAAAATTTTTCCTTTCTATCAATATACAATTATTACATACATAATAAATTCTTTAGCAAAGAAGAAGGATTAGGCCATCCAGATGCTTTATGGGAGGCAATAGAAAATCGTACTCATCTACAACAATCCGCTGCAGTGAAAACAATAATGAATACTTGGACTACACAAGCTGGATACCCCGTTGTATCAGTCAATATCGATGACAAAGGCGTACTCCATATTACTCAACAACGCTTTCTTCTAAGAAACTTAAATAAAACTTCTACAAATGTCACATGGTGGGTGCCGCTTACATGGGTTACACAAACCGAACCAAATTTTAATAATACTCTTGCGAAGGTTTGGCTGTCCACTGAAAAAGATACTATAGATCTTAAAATTGATCCGAAAGAATGGGTGATATTCAACGTTCAATCATCGGGTTAGTAAAACAAATTTATAATTAAACATTTATAATGTTGGATATCGAAAAATATTGCAATTAAAATATTATAATTAAACAGTAATTATGATTAAATTGTCAAAAACGGAAAGTTAATAGTAAAATAAATATTTTAAATTAAAATATTTTATATCGACAGAAATTGCTTAAAAAATAGCTTTAATATTTATTACAGGTTTCTATCGAGTTAATTATAATTATGATGGCTGGCAGCGTATTTTCAATGTCTTAAATAGCGACAAATTCAATGAGATTCACGTATTAAATAGAGCCAGTATCGTAGACGATTTGTTAAACTTGGGTAGAGCAGGACTTCAAGATTACGAAACAGTTTTGAACGGACTAATGTATCTTAAACAGGAAACAAATTATTTGCCCTTTAAAGCAGCACTCAATGGTTTGGATTATTTAAATAAACGATTTACAGGATACGAAGAACATTCTTTATTCAAAGTTAGTCTAAGTTACTCACATCAAATATATTATGCATAATTAAATATAAAAACATTTACGATCTCTACTGTAATAGTCGTAGACTGAATTTAAAAAATTTATATAAATTTTAATATAAAAAAGAAATAGCATAAATGTAATGATAAAACAACTTTTCTTTTCATCTGATAAATGTAGCAAATCTGTAATGCTATTTTATGTTATTAGGAATACGTTCTGTCTCTTCTCCATGATAAACACAAAAAATTAGGATACGAAGATAGTACAAATGATGATAGATTAACAATTTTATTACGACGAGAAATAAACAAGTGGGTTTGCAATTTAGATGACGATGAATGTGTAACAGTTTATATGGAGAAGTTCAAACAGTGGAAAACAAATATTTCTATTCCGTAAGAATATAAATCGATCACTTTTTTTTATGTTTTTTATACAATATATATATATAACAGTAAAGTCAAGTATTTAAATTAAATACATTAATAAATACGGTAATTTTAATATTCAATAGTATTAAGCCGAATGAAAGATCTACAGCATATTGCGTTGCCGCAAGATATGGAACTTATGAAGACTGGGAATTTTTGTGGAAACAATATTTGAATTCCAATTATGTCACAGACCAAATAGTGATTATGAACGCTCTTGGATGCAGCTTGAATACCACCATTTTAGAAAAGTAGGACTCTTTACCATGAAAGTATTCTTCCTTAATATATAAAAGTATTATTACAAAATATAATTAAAGACACATCATTCATTGGAGTTAATGAGCACTCTATAAGCTCTCCTGACATTATTTACGCAACATTTTTTGATTAATTAACATAAATCTTAAGAGCAAAATATATTTTAATTAAGTATATTTATATAACTTGATAGTTAATTTGTTTGTATAATCAATCATGTGGCATAATATGGTCATGTAGTATAATCATTCATATGGCAAAAAAATAGCAGCGCGATTGATTATAATCATGTGTCTCGATATAATATCGTATTTAGAAATTAATTATTGTTAATTTTATATTCACAGGTACTTAGGATATGCCATCAGCGGTTACGCAAACAATCGAATTCGTAAACAAGACAGTACAAACGTCTTCGCTGCCGTTTATAATTCTGGTTTAACTGGCGCTGAATATATTCTTGAATTCGTTGAGAAGCATTACAAAGAAATGGAGAAATAGTAAGATCTTTTTATTATATACTACTTTTTATTTTATAATACTTTATACAAATGCGTAGAAATAGAATACAAATAATATTCGAGTCACATTTAAATCGGATAAAATGTTAATAATATATTAATACGTATCTCACCCATTATATTATATATCTTCTTAAAAATATTTTTGAGCTATGTGATACGATATGTCGATTAAATAAATAATATCATTAAACATGTAAAAAGAAAGATGACTTTGAATTGATTTTACAAGTACACTATTTTTTTTTAGTTATGGAGGCCAAAGTACAATAGCCACAATTCTCGATGGAGCTTCGCAACATTTCTCCACACCTAGATTAGTGGAAAAATTCCAAAATCTCATAAACAAGACGGAATTCGCGCCGATCTTCAAATCTTTAGAGTCTTCTTTAAGAATCGCTAGATACGAATTGGAATGGTATAAGTCCGCTTCGGTATCTATTATTCGATGGCTACGTGTACAAGAAGGGATAAAATATCGCCTACCAACGAATATAAGTCCCAAAAAATATGTCATATCCGTTACGCCTTATCTCGAAGTAGGAAATTTCACCGTCGACGGACACGTCAAGATTGAAGCCGACGTTGTACAACAGACAAAGCAAATAGTTTTGCACTCGGCGGAAATTGACAATCATACGATAACTGTGACAGCTAATCAGACAGAAGTTAAAATCGCAAGTGAAAATATCGAAAAGAAATATGATTTTTATATGATAAATCTTGATCAAGAACTACCCGTTGGAACGAAATTGATCATCGAAATCGAGTATACGAGTTACTTAAATCCATCAGAGCTTCGTGGCTTTTATAAAAGTTCGTACGTGGATGATGATGGAAAGACGAGGTAATGAATTAAACATTATTAATAATAAATATCTCTCCGATTTAAAATTTAATGAATTATTTCATGTAAATTAATAGTGAATATCATTTTGAATGTCTTTTCTGTTTTGTAAAGTAAAAGTATTAAAGGAAATTTTTAAGAAAAGTTACAATTGTCTTGAATTATCTTGAATTTAAATATCTTAAATAATCAATCTTATTTATAAATGTGACGAAAAAGACATTACAATTAAAATTTCTGTATTCGACTAATTGTATTATATTAGATGGCTTGCAACCACGCACTTAGAACCCGTTGGTGCCAGAAAAATGTTCCCTTGCTTTGATGAACCGGCACTGAAAGCACTTTTCACCGTGCAAGTTAGTGTACCATTAAATTATAATGCTGTCAGCAATATGAAATCGGAATCGATGAAAAAAGTGTACGTATAAATTTAAATATATTAGATTTCTTACTGCACGCGCTCGGAAATATAATTAAATGTTATTTATTTTTATTTTTTAATTAAGATAGTAACTTTAATTAAGATAGTTGTGTACATGATTCTCGTATTATACTATGAAGAAACATGTAGTATAAAGACACTTGGTTGTTGCAGCGATGATCGCCTATTATATACTTTCTCTGAATCAGTAAAGATGTCGACGTATCTAGTAGCGGTTGTCATTAGCGATTTTGAAATGAAATATGCGACGAATAAAACTGAATATGCCGTACTCGCGCGTCCCAACGCTATTAATCAAACGGAATACGCTGTATCCTTAATATCACCAATCGTTAATTTCTTTGAGACCAAGATGAGACAGCAATATGAAATCTCCAAACTCTACATGGTCGCACTGCCAGATTTTCCATCAGGCGCAGGGGAAAATTGGGGTCTCTTGACATACAGAGAATCGAATTTATTATACGATGAGAATCACTCTCCGATCACGAGCAGGCAGAATATCAGAAACGTGATCGCCCATGAAATTTCCCATCAATGGTTCGGAAATTTGGTCAGTCCTTTATGGTGGAAGTATTTATGGTTAAACGAAGGATTTGCCAGATACTTCGAGTATCACGTTCCTGCTCGTGTACGTAATTGATTTATTTTATTAATGTATTCTCTTAACGCTGATTTAATAACTATAAATGCGAAATAGATGTAACAAATAATTTTTCCATTGAAGAGAAGAATTTTAGAGAACAATTTTCCTATGTGTTAGATACATTAATATATGGTTTACACACAATAATATATGCTCTGATATAAATATACATATATGTTTGTATATATAATTTTTTATTTCAGTGCATTAAAATGACCATTAAAATGAAACGTTATTTTGGTCTGAAAATTTTCGTAGACATTAAATCTGTTATTTGTATATTAGGTGTTCAATGACACGACGTTGGAAGCGCAATTTGTGGTGGATGAAGTGCATTCTGCTTTCAGAGCAGACAGTTCCTATTCTATGCACGCCTTGAACTACGATGTATATAGTCCACGTGAAATTCGAAGTATATTTGATACTATCACTTATGCGAAAGGCGCCAGCATATTAAGAATGATAGAAAACTCATATGGAACTGAAATGTTCTACACGGCGTTAAGTGATTATCTTAGTAAAAGGTACATTTATAATTGTGAAAATGGCAATCTTTTTTTTTGATATTAATTGGTAAATTATATATGACAAATTAATTATAATAATGAAGAAATTATTTTTGTAATTAGCTAAATAATTGGCTTCCATTAATCACATCTCTTTAATAAGATAATGATCTAGTAATGATCTATAATGATTTCTTTTTTTATAAGAAAATAAAATCATCTATGTTAGATATGCATTTATATTCAATAATAAAAAAAATATTTAATGCTGAAAATATGAAAGAAAAAACATAAATAGAAAATAAATAAACAGAAAAGCTTATATGTTGTAGACAAACATTAATCTTAAAAGAAAAAATTATTTTTTGCATAATTTTTTAGAAAATACAATGTTGCGACATCGGAAGATTTATATGCAGCATTTCAAACACAAGTTACGAAAAAAGGTCTAAAAAACAATATCACATCCATTTTGGACACATGGGTTACTCAACCTGGCTATCCTGTTGTTCATGTCGATGTTAAAGAAGATACTGTGATTTTGAGACAAGAACGATTCTTCTTTAAGCAATATAAGGATAATTCTATTTGGCATATACCGATTACATGGGCATCAATTAATAATCGTTTAGAATATTCCAATACCATGCCAAAACAATGGTTAACAAAGAATGAAATGGAAATCAAGAATTTATCACTAGCACTCTCTATATTCAACGTGCAGCAATCTGGTAATTAAACGAGAAATATTATTAAAAACTAATACTCTCTAAAAACACAATAATTATGATAAACAAACATGCGCGCGCGCGCACACACACACGCACACACACACACCACACACACAAGATTTCAATTATTATTAATTCTTAATACATATATGTTTATTAATCCACAATGATATTTTCAAATCCACATTTATAAAATGCTCTCATTTGTTCTCAGGTTATTATCGTGTAAATTATGACGAGAAATATTGGATAAAATTATTTGATTATCTTCAAAATGATAATATTAACACAATTCATGAAATAAATCGCGCAGCATTAATTGATGATCTCATGAATTTTGCACGAGCAGATTACATCAATTATAAAATTGTCATATCAGCTTTAAGATATTTAACACGAGAAAATCATTATCTTCCCTGGCGTGCATTCTACAATAATCTGCCTTACTTGAATAACCGTTTTCGGGGACGTAGTATTGAAGAACTATATAAAGTACGTATTACAGAAAGAAAAAGAGACAAAATTATACAAAGAAGAATAATATATTTAGACATACTGATGAGAAATAGAGAGAGAGAGAGAGAGAGAGAGAAAGAGATAGTTAAATTATTAAATATTTAATTTTCTTATTTTTAAATATAAGATATTTGTTAAAAATTTTGTAAATTTTCTTCATATGGATCTACATAGATAAAAATTATATTAAAATAATCATATTATTTTAAAATTTTATATATGTATAATAATATAGTAAAAGTTTTCTCTTTTTTATTTAACATTTAATTGGCTTTTTAGTTATATATTTTGTTAATGTGCATTTTCAGATTAAATATTTTTAAACTGCAATATTTTTTTATAGTAGTCGATATTTCTATTTACTTATATTATAATTTAGAAAATAATATTTTATAATATAATATAAATAATATTCTATTAAAATAAATATTTATATATATTTATATGATATTTTCCAGAAATATTTAATATCTCTTATAGAACCGCTTTACACACAATTAGGTTTCGAAGATGGAGATTATGATGATAATCTAACTATCATGTTAAGAATGCACACTCGTAAATGGGCTTGTAAATTAAATATAGGAAATTGCAAATTCCATGCTACAAGATATTTCCAACAAAAACGATATTCAGGAACGTAAGTTTTAGTAACAAATTATAATATGTTTATTTCTCATAAAACTTGCAAAATTACTTGTAAAATACTAATATGATGATTGGCTTGCAATATATAGAAATAAATATATGAACTAAAATACATTTGATAATAACATATCAATTACACTTACAATTCATTATTTTATATATACATATTCATTATTTTACAGAATACCTCCAAATTATCGCGATGTTGTTTATTGCACAGCCATGAATGCAGATATGACAAAGAATACTTATGATTTTCTCTGGGAGGAATACTTAAATAGCAGTGTCACTACAGATAAACTTGTGATTCTTAGCTCATTGGCATGTTCGCAAAATAAAACTATTTTAGAAAAGTAAGTATATGTGGTGTCTCAAATTTTCATAATTGTCGAAAATAATTGCCGTCCATAAATTATGTATTACGTTATTTGCATATGATTATTTATATTTATATACAGTATTTTATATTAAATCATAATTCAAAGATACATTGTGTGTGTAAAAATTATTCTGCAAGATTTTTAAAAGATTATATATATATTTCTGTTTGCATCAAGGTTATTGCAGGATGCGATTACAGAGAATTCATACATACGCTACCAAGATAGCGCCAAAGTATTCTCGGATGTCTACGATGCTAGTTTAATTGGTATTGAAGTTGTCATGAATGTCATTAAAAATAATTACGATGATATACTACATAAGAAGTAAGTAAATAACTACACATGCAAAAAAAAATAATAAAAATTATATATAACTGTATGCAATATATTATATATATATATATATATATATATATATATATATATATATATATATAGACATAATTGTATGCATGTATTTGTCCTTTATGTTATATATTTATATATTTTATTTACTAAATTATCTAACATTTTTATTGTCATTTTCGATTATAGTTTTGATGATTATACCAAAATCGGAAATATAGTGAATTCTCTGGCAAGCAGATTATCTACTCTTCACCTCTATGAACAGGTGATTTTTATTGATCACACATCACACATTTCGATTAATTTTCTATTTTGCATAATAAGTGCTTAAAAACAACAATATAAAAACAATAATTTTTACAAAAGTAGTTATATAAAAGCCTGAAAAATTTTCATAAAAATAATAATTATGTAATCTTACTCAATAAAATATATTTTATTAAATATTAAACTAAATAATAAATAAAATAAACTAATAATTAAAATGAAAAATAAGATAATATAATAAAATAGTTAAATTTTATGCAAATTTTTATTAAGAAAAATCAGTTTCGAACATGTCGAGAGATATAACTAAAAATATATCTATATATCTATATATCTTATGTAGATATTATCAGATATTTTGAAACAAATTCTTTCAACAAATTGCTATTTATAAAATTCTTGATGTCATCTGATATTTATTCAGTCAAATTTATCTTTGATTCGCAGTATCAAAACTTACTGGCTTGGCTGGTTGCAAGAGAACCAGCTTTCACTAAATCTATCGATTCCTATTTGTCAACGGCGCAATACGAATTTGATTGGTACGAGAGAAAAGCGCCAACAATTTTAGAAGAATTGGACAAGCTGTTTTTACACAACAAATATCGCTTGCCTAACACACTTTATCCAGAACTATACAATGTGACTCTCAAGCCTAATATGGAGGAAAGTGTTTTTACAGGAAAAGTGCAGATATACATGAGAGTCGTAAATGATACTATACCTATAATTCTCAATTCACAAAATCTCAATATTTCAAACATAAAAGTCTTCAGAAATTATGCGGCAAACAATTATTTAAATGCCGAACCAATACAAATATTAGACTATGTAAATGAGCAACAATTTATACAACAATTAAGAATATATCTCAATTCTGAACTTAAAATTGAGGAACAGATAATGGCAGAAATTGATTTTAATGGTATTCTTAATGATGATATGCAAGGATTCTATCGCAGCTCCTATTTAGACAGTAACGGAAAACAACAGTGAGTAATAAATATTTATATTTATATAACATGTAAGTTCTATGTTAAATAAACGATAATAACTTCATTCATTAAAAAAAGAACAAGCATGCAATTTTTCGTCTCATTTTCCAGTTTCTCGAATAAAATTATAATTACGGATATTAATACCAAGATACGGATGTTGATACAAAAATAGTAATAAATAAATCATTTGCATTAAATTTTAATATTTATATTTGTTTGTTAATTTATTACAGTTGGCTAGCTACAACACAATTCCAACCTATATATGCTAGAAAAGCCTTTCCCTGCTTCGATGAGCCAGCATTCAAATCTCAGTTTATAATTAATATTGAAAGACCGAATCATTACAATGCATTAAGTAATATGCCACTAAATAAAATGTCACAATCTAAAGAGTTGAAGTAAGTGCGAGAAAAATATTTAAAAATACTTAATATAAACTTGAATATATATATATATATATGTAAATATATATTCAGGATAATGATGCAAGAGATAAGAGTCTTATAATATATAAATCTTATAATATATAAATTAATTATCTTTACATTATATATATATATATATATATATATATATATATATATATATATATATATATATATATTGCATTTGTCTACCATTTTAGGAATGATAACTATACATTGGATATATTTGACATCAGCGAAGTGAAAATGCCAACGTATCTGGTAGCATTTGTTATTTCTGAATTTAAACCTGCAGATAAGTCTGAAAAGTTTCTAAACGTATGGGGTAGATCCGAAGTCGCAAAGTATGGCAAATTTGCTCAAAATATCGCCAAAGCATTTATTGAAGAGTTGCAAAATTTCACGGATATCAAATATTCTTTGCCTAAACTGGATTTAGTAGGAATTCCTGATTTCTCGATGGGCGCGATGGAGAACTGGGGTCTTTCTACTTTCCGGTAAAATATTTTCTACTCTTAATTTAATAATCGTAGAAATATTTATATCGATTTTTGACATAAATTATTCATACTACATAAATAATATGATTTCTTTAATAGCGAATATGGGCTCTTTTATGACGAAACCGAAACCACAGCCACGTATGAAAAATACATAATAACCGTAATAGCACACGAACTTACACATATGTGGTTCGGGAATCTAGTTACTTGTGCGTGGTGGAATTACTTGTGGCTCAATGAAGGCTTCGCTCAATATTTCGAATATTTTGTGGCTGATCAGGTGTGTAAATATATTTACATCAAAAGAAAACCATATTTTTTACTCCATAAATTAGCTTGTTCAATATATGATAGATTATATGCTATTTTAAGAATTTAATAAAATTTATTGTAATTTAAATATTTTGCCCTCTTTAATGTTTTCGTTCGTAAGTTTAAGTTAGTAAAAAGAAGTCCTACTAAAAAATTGAATTTTTTAAATAATATCCGTTGCAGATATCTCTCTCTATTTGAATAAGAAATTCAATAACAATCTCGTACAATTTCTTTAGATATGGCCAGATTACCAATTCATGGATCAATTTGTGGTTTATGAGCTGCAATCTGCTTTGTTACAAGACTCTTCATCTTCACCCCATCCAATGACAAATCCCGTTGAACTACCTGAAGACATAAATAATATTTTCGACTATGTCACTTACGCAAAATGTACGTGTCACATAAAGATCTTAATGTGTGTAGTCAACATATATCTAGATATTTAACATCTAATACTAACAATTGAAAAGAATGTTTGGAGAAATAGTCTCTTTTAATTAATTTTAATATTATAATAATGTGTTTTACAACTAAAAGTATAAAATTTGTACAAAATATATAATTATATAAGTGATAAAAAATTTATTATTATTAGCTTAAAACAATTTGTAAAAACAATTTATATTATAATAATTGTATTCTTCTTCTTACAATCACAAAGTATTTTATTATTGAATCAGATTATTATGTCTCGTATATATTGATATTTGAGGTATCATATTCATATTCATATGAGTCTACTGTATAAAAAGGTTTTTTTTAATGTTCCATATTAAAATATTTATATATTTTAGCCGCCAGTATCTTACGAATGCTATTTAATACGGTGGAAGTTAGAAGTGTATCTGAGAAGTTAATACTTCGCCATTATTTGAATAAACAAATGAAATATGGTACAGCACGTCCTACAGATTTATGGGAAAGCTTCGAACAATTTGTATCAATATCACCAAACAGGAAAAAGACAAGCATCAAGGAAATAATGAATACTTGGACAAATCAACCGGGATATCCTGTCGTGAATGCTACATTAAATAATTTTATATTAACGCTTACTCAGGTAATGTCACATACTTTATATTATGTTGCCATATTTTTATCTGATTTAGAAATTCTTCAATCTAATTTAATATTATTATTTTAAATAGGAACGGTTTCTAATGAACAAAACTACCACTAACGATGAATTTTATTGGATACCGATTTATGTTGTCACATCCATGGATTCTAATAAATATATAGTTATAAATTCCACAGTATGGCTAGGACCAAATCCCGAAAATATGTTTATCAATCCCGTTAATGAATGGTTTATCGTAAATTACAAACAAACTGGGTTCTACCGTGTTAATTATGATACTTATTCATGGCAACGATTAATCAATCAACTGAATAGTCAAGGATTCGAATCTATCGATGTCTTGAATCGTGCTCAAATTATAGACGACCTCTTTAACTTAGCTCGCGCTACTTACGTAGATTACGAATTGGTGCTAAATGCATCGAAGTATTTGATCCAAGAGACAAATCACTTACCATGGAAAGCGTTCTTTAACGGCTTGTCGTATGTTTACGAACGATTTGAAGACAAGAGCGATGATCAGAACTATCTGAAGAAATTTGTGTCCCAAATAATGTCCACGATGTATAATAAAACAGGATTCGATGATCGCAAGAAGGATAAGCTTCTAGACAGATTAAATAGGGAGATGATTCTCCAATGGGCTTGTAAACTCAATAACGTGGATTGTGTTAAAAAATCTAAAGATTTATTTGCAGCTTGGCATAATAATACTCTAAGCCGGTAAAACTCCAATAAGCTTTTATAAAATTATTGAACTGATTATGACTGTAATTATTACTATTTGTTTCAATCAATTTGTAATCTCTTGCTTCTTTTTCCTTCTTTTTTCTCGTATATTAATTGTTTCTGCCTAACATAAAACAAAAGTTTCTACTTTAGAAACTATGAAATCTACATTTTGAAAATAATGTTACAAAATCATTTTGAGATAAAAAGTGTAATACAAAAAATAGAAAAAAGGAGAAGCGAAAGATTTTTAAAGATCAAGGAAAGCTATGGATATTTAAATAATTACATTTAAATAGTTTTAATTTATTATATATTTTATTATATAGATTATATAGATTATATAGATTAATAAATATATACTCTCTTGTGTGACTTTTGTAAAAATATGAATCTTATATTTTTTATTCACAGAATCCCACGTAATGCACGATCAGCAGTCTATTGTACTGCGATAAAGGAAGGAGCTACAAATGATTGGGAATTTTTGTGGAAGCAGTACCTAGAAACAAACTTTGGATCAGAAAAGAAAATTATTATAAATGCACTTGGGTGTTCCATAAACGAAACAATACTTGAAAAGTAAGTATATAAACAGAAAGTATACAAAGCTCTTTCTAAATTAATAAAAGTAGAATTATCTATTTTCCTATATCTATGTTGTGCGTGTGTGTAAAACTCATTAAAATTATAACGGTCGTAATAATTTTTAATTACTTCTATACAATCTTGCATGCTATATAATCTTACCACGCTTGATGCATTGATTCACGAAAAATTCATCACAGTTATCTATGGACGGCCATCGAAAAATACAATCCTACAAACGCTACTGTTCGCCGTCAAGATGTTTCAGCAGTATTTGCTTCCGTATATAGTGCAAGTCAACTAGGAGTGAACGTTACTCTTGACTTTTTAATAACAAATATCTTAGAAGTCTTTGCTTAGTAAGTATCACTGCAAAATATTTGATAGAATTTGAATAAAATTCGATTGCAAGTTTTTGGCAAGAAAATTCTTATATTCATACGCTTTATACGCTTTTATAGTTTCGACAATTGGGACGATGTGGTGGCTTTGTTCAATAACGTGGCATCTCATATATCGAGTTGGGATCAATATAATAAGGTACAAATATAATCAGAGAGACATTATAACATATCTTTGAAAACTCCAAAAGAGAGAAAATAATTTTTACTGATGTGTTAACATGCTAATAACTGACGTGTTATCGTTTTATTAATCATATCGATTTTTCAAATAATATATTAAATAATATATTTTTAATGAGCAATAATATATTCTTTTTTTTAGCTGAGCATGTTTGTCAAATCTTGTGTAATTTTACCTCCAGACATCAAAGTAAGATTAGCTTCTGCCGTCACTACTGCAGAAGTCAATTTGATGTGGTATAAAAGAAATAATCAAACAATTATTCAATGGATAAAAGAAGAATCTGATACTATAAATCCTAATGGTTCTACTACAATAGGATCATTGAATGTTATCTTTATGATTCTCGTTGCTTTAATATCACATTTTGTAAGCTGTTATTAAGAAATTGCAATAAATAAACTATAATAATAAATAAAGATTATTTCTTAATTTCCTACTTCACAGATTAAAAAAAATTTGACAATTTCTTTTTCAGACACTAGTTTTTTAATCAATAATATTTTCTTTGGATAATAATTTTTACTTTTCTAAAAATTAAGAATAGAAATAATATTTCTTCCCTTTCTTTATATAATATCTTCCTAATACTACTTTCTATATTTATTCTAAATTAGTATTATTTAATATTAATATTATAATAAATAATTGTATGTGTCATTTAAAAGTTATAGACCGCTGCATTTTACTGAACCCAATTATTTAAAAGCTGATATAAATATACAGAGAAATTATATCTTTGAGCTTTATATTAGTAAAAGTAATATATAAAAAAAAATATAAAAAATTATTTAATAATATTTTTCAAATCTATTTTTAATTGAATAATTAATTCAATTAATATATGTTTTTTTATTACATTTATAATTATATTTATATTAGCTGTTTGATCTCTCCTTCATGCAATATTCTATGCTTAGTTGCCGATCAGAAAATCAACCAAAAGGGGCAAGAGACAATGACCGCGCTTCTTATCTTTCGTTTTGAGCGCTCGCGCGCGGTGGTGTCAGTATCGCAGCGTGTCAATCTGTCTCTTTGTGCTGAGCAAGCAAGATTGTCTGTGTCCATTACAAATTAATAAATGTGCATATCAAACCAACAAAAAAGTGGGCTCGTGTTTTATTTTACACTCATCTCAAAGATAAACATTAGTTTTTAAATAATTGGACTCAGTAAAATACGGTCTATAACTTTTAAATGACACAATTATTTATTCTAATATTAATATTAAATAATACTAATTTAGAATAAATATAGAAAGTAATAAGAGTAACAGTTTAAAATTTAAAATTTCTACCTTTGTCGTTCTTCGATTCGTACTTATAATAAATCGCGAGAAATATACGCCTTTTGATAAAGATCTATTATCGCGATACATTTACTCGTCGGTTACCAAAAGTTGATTAACTATTAATTATAATAATCATAGCAAATTATTTTTTTATACTTATCGCGATTGTGTTTCAAAAAAGAATTCGAAATGTCTTGCATTGCTATTTTCTTTCTCGAGTCGCGCCGTTCGAATAACAATAAGACGACCAAATAATATATATCGATCTTAACAATATACCTCAATAATATATCGAGAAAAATGATAGCCAGATACAGTATGACAATTAATTTATTTCAAAATATCCAACTTTTTGTAATATAAATTTAGATATACATAAATATTTTATTTGTTGTGTCTTCTTGTATTTCAAATTAATTTTAATGTTTGGGCCAGCATTACATATAAAATCTAACGTTCATTTAAAGAATATAATTTATACTTACTGTTACTTAATCAAGAAACTGTCGAAGTATATTAATTTAATATTATCATTTTACGCTAAGGTTTCATATTTGGAGAAGATATTTCTTTTTTAAATTTGAAATTTTTTAATTACAGTTTATTAAATAATAAATAACGCGCATATGTATATGTATATCAAAGATTGAGGGAAAAAATCAGATATTATTAAATGCCATATAGTAGATTTATTAAAAAACTAAAATTTATAAAATAATATTTATTACATTATTAACTTATAAATTTAACAATTGTGTGATTGCATACATTTCGTTTTTACTACTTTATTCGTTATTAAATTAAAAATTAATAAATATAATTTTAAAAATGTAACACAATACATATATTTAAATCGCAAAAATATTATAAAAAATATTATAAGTTTTAAAAACGCAAGATTTTTAGAGTACTTTATTGCAATCTGTATTTGATTTATAAAAGAAATAATATATAAAAGAAATAATACACTATACTTATGTTTTAAATAAACAAAAAACATTATATTTTTATTAAAAATATTATATTTTAATGTATAATGAATATTAATTATAATGTGATTAAGTATACATTATACTTACAATTATAAAGATTTTTATTGCATTAATCTAGATTATTATCAATAAGTTTAGATTGATTTATGAATAGCTTATCAAATGTGCATAATATACTGATATAATTGTTGATGAGTCTTTTTCTTTCGGAGATTAATATAAATCTTTTATTTTTGTGTAATTTCTTTTCCAGTTATTTAATTAGTGAATGCAGTAGCAAATAACATTTTTGTAAGTAACAAAACGCGATAACATAATTTAAAATGAAAAATGACGTTGTTCTTCATTAAATTTATGATAAGATAATAGATGATATGATAGATAATCCAAGCAGTATCAGAAAGAGATCAAAATCGCATATAGCAATCTGTTATTTGAGAATTGTACCGAGAACTAAACGAGCGAATTATTCAGAAACATGTTGTGAATACATTCAGAAACGTGTTGTGAAAATCGAATATTGTTTACTATAATAAATTTATAATAAATTTTTTACTAAATTTATTTTATTTAAACGTGACTGATATATTAGTAAAATTGAAAGAATTCTTCTAAAACTCAATATTACTGCAAATATAATTTTTGCTTATCTTTCTTCGTAAACATTCATTTGTGAAATAAAACGTGATTTATTTATGAAAAAAAACAATAATAGTAAAATATGCGATAAAACAGTTAATAAAGTTAAGAGAAATAATTTCTAAATTATTAAAATTCTTTATCTTCTAAAAAAACAGTACTATTTTATATATTTAGATAAGATAACAAACTTTATATTAAACTCTGCGAATTCTATGGCGTAATTAATTAATTGCTGACAGAGTTTAAAATTTAAAAAAACTATATATTTGTCTTTTAGATCTATCGGAAATATCTGTTACGGAATGATCTATCGGAAATATCTGTTACTTTGCATCTTAATCATATTGTTCAGAGAAGATACAGGAGAATTTTCCGCTGAAGGTAATTCTATCTATATCTTATATTCAATAAATATACTAATATATTTTATATTAATTTATATCTCAAATCATATATTACTAAAAAAGTAACATTAAAGAATAGAAAATATATAGAACATCATTATATTTTGTATATAAACTGTTTTGTATATGATACTTTAGTACGTTCTTGATTAATTTTATAAAATTATACTATATATTTTACAACTTATACAACATATTTTACAACTTATACTGCATATTTCACAATAAACATGAAAGTAAATTCCAAAAACGTTAATAGAACAGAAAATTACATATTTAACGTTTGTCGTAAGAATTCGTATTTCAAATTAGTTAGACTTATGAAATTATAATAATTGAATAGAATATTTATATATAAAACTATATACTCATTACAAATATTTAGAATTATAAATAAATATGCTATATTTTATATTTGCTATATTATATCAGTTGTACATGAGTCAATAAATTTACAAAAATATCTTTTTTGTAAATTTATTGATTCATGTACAGTAATTTGCAACAAACTGATATAATATAGCATATTTATTTTGTTGCAGATATACGTACACAAAATATGGAATTTTCTCAATCTCATGAGATATCACAAAATGATGATTATAGATTACCAATATCTATTAAACCTATTTCCTACGAAATCATACTTGTACCAAAATTAAAAGAAAATTTTACATTTGAGGGCTTCGTAAAAATTACCGCTGTTGTAAAAAACGAAACTGACAAAATTACGCTACATAAAGGAAATATCCAAATTGTAAATCAATCCGTTTTATTGGAAAATAAAACTGTTAACATTGAGCATGTTATACATGATAAAAACACTGAAAAATACACCCTTATCGTTTCCGAAACTCTTAAGAAAGAATCGCAGATACTAATTGCTTTCGATTATAATGGTATCTTGAATGATAATATGATCGGATTTTATAGAAGTTCTTACTTCGATAAAGATGATCAGATCAAGTAAGTAATATATATGTCAATTTGTAGAATCTATTTTATGTTAATAAAATTACAAAATTATAAAAAAGCATAAACTAAACAAAGTATAAATATGCACATAATCTTTGAAATATCAGATCAATATAAATTCATAGAAACTTCTAGTACAAATCTTTTAGGTGGCTGGCTGCAACACAGTTTTCAAAAACATACGCGAGACATGCATTCCCATGCTTCGATGAGCCTAGTTTTAAGGCAAAATTCACGATTCGCATATCAAGAGACCAAAAATATAAATGCGTCAGCAATATGCCTTTAATAAACACTGAAAAATTGTAAGTATTAGAAAAATGCAGAATATATGGTTCATTATAAATATGCTGTTAAATTGACTTCTTGTTTTAATACTATTCCTAACTCAAATTTTTTATTTTTTAAAGGAAAGATCAGTTTTGGGACACCTTCCAGGAAAGTGTCCCTATGTCCACCTACCTAGTGGCATTTGTTATTTCGGAATTTAGTTTTGTTAACCAAGATAAGTTTCAAGTGTGGTCCAGGCCATCCGTCATCGATCAAACGAATTACGCTTTGAAGATTGGTACTACAGCTTTAGAGTTACTCGGTAACATGTTCCAGCAAAAATATCACCTTCCTAAAATGGACATGATAGCTGTACCCGATTTCGGAGCTACTCAAACCGGAGCCATGGAAAATTGGGGATTGGTGACATATCGCGAGCCTAAAATGTTGTACGACGAGAAAGAATCATCGGTACTGGCACAACAGAGCGTGGCTTCCGTAATTGTTCACGAGCTCACGCATATGTGGTTTGGAAATCTAGTGACACCA
This sequence comes from Camponotus vicinus, assembly GCF_025532165.1. Classification (NCBI taxonomy): domain Eukaryota; kingdom Metazoa; phylum Arthropoda; class Insecta; order Hymenoptera; family Formicidae; genus Camponotus; species Camponotus vicinus. The sequence goes on along the minus strand of NW_028141956.1, from coordinate 14,060,833 downwards.
GAATGGTGGAGCTATCTCTGGCTTAGTGAAGCATTCGCTAGATATTTTGAATATTTTGGTACAGCGGAAGTAAGGGCAAAATATTTTATCGTTATAGAATCACAGTCAAATTTAATTAAAAAGAAATTAGATTTAGATTTAGTCTGAATAATTTATACAATTTTGATCTTATATAATTTACGACATACTTGCACATAATATTGTTGAAAATCAATAATCGATTCTTGACATCATAATACTGGCACACAATAATTTAAAAAACAGAAATTTTATATTTACATTTTTAAAGAAATCGAATTCATAATTTTTTTATCTTTCTAATGCCTAGGTTGAAAAATCATGGAACATGAAAGAACAATTTGTAGTGGAACAGCACGAATCTGCTTTAATAGCGGACGGTCTTGATTCTTCTCAATCAATGACTCGAGAAGTTTCTAATCAATCACAACTCGAGGAAATAGGAGATCCTGTCACCTATGCAAAGGCAGCTAGCATTGTCCGTATGATGAGCTTTATGTTTGGAACTCGCATCTTCGAACTCGCATTACGCGATTACATACATAATAAGTAAATGTTCCATAAGGAATTATACAATTTATTATATTTTATTTATTTCTTAGCTTTGATAAAAATTCGATTTAAGGTACAAAAACATTTAAAATTATATATATAAGGTTAAATCAATTAATTTCTAAAAGTAACTAATACAATAATGACATTAGAAAAAGAATTAGATTAACTAATATTGACACATATTAATCAATATAAATTTTTAATTAAAATATCTAGATAATAGATAAATTTTATATAAATAACTCTTTATTATTTTAGTATTGCATTAATATTTCTTAATGAAAACTTTGCGAATAAGCGAATAAATTATTACTATTTAATTTTAAAATTATTGGGTAATTATAAATTAGATACATATTAATGTAAATTATACATATCTACTAAAATTGATTCATATAAGGAATTTGAAAAAATGCAAAAGTTTTTCCTTTCTATCAATATACAATTATTACATACATAATAAATTCTTTAGCAAAGAAGAAGGATTAGGCCATCCAGATGCTTTATGGGAGGCAATAGAAAATCGTACTCATCTACAACAATCCGCTGCAGTGAAAACAATAATGGATACTTGGACTACACAAGCTGGATACCCCGTTGTATCAGTCAATATCGATGACAAAGGCGTACTCCATATTACTCAACAACGCTTTCTTCTAAGAAACTTAAATAAAACTTCTACAAATGTCACATGGTGGGTGCCGCTTACATGGGTTACACAAACCGAACCAAATTTTAATAATACTCTTGCGAAGGTTTGGCTGTCCACTGAAAAAGATACTATAGATCTTAAAATTGATCCGAAAGAATGGGTGATATTCAACGTTCAATCATCGGGTTAGTAAAACAAATTTATAATTAAACATTTATAATGTTGGATATCGAAAAATATTGCAATTAAAATATTATAATTAAACAGTAATTATGATTAAATTGTCAAAAACGGAAAGTTAATAGTAAAATAAATATTTTAAATTAAAATATTTTATATCGACAGAAATTGCTTAAAAAATAGCTTTAATATTTATTACAGGTTTCTATCGAGTTAATTATAATTATGATGGCTGGCAGCGTATTTTCAATGTCTTAAATAGCGACAAATTCAATGAGATTCACGTATTAAATAGAGCCGGTATCGTAGACGATTTGTTAAATTTGGGTAGAGCAGGACTTCAAAATTACGAAACAGTTTTGAACGGACTAATGTATCTTAAACAGGAAACGAATTATTTGCCCTTTAAAGCAGCACTCAATGGTTTGGATTATTTAAATAAACGATTTGCAGGATACGAAGAACATTTTTTATTCAAAGTTAGTCTAAGTTACTAAAGATCACATCAAATATATTACGCATAATTAAATACAAAAACATTTACGATCTCTACTGTAATAGTCATAGACTGAAGTAAAAAAATTTATATAAATTTTAATATAAAAAAAATAGCATAAGTGTAATGACAAAACAACTTTTCTTTTCATCCAATAAATGTAGCAAATCTATTAATGCTATTTTATGTTTTTAGGAATACGTTCTGTCTCTTCTGCATGATAAACGCAAAAAATTAGGTTACGAAGATAGCGCAAATGATGACAGGTTAACAATTTTATTACGACGAGAGATAAATAATTGGGCTTGCAATTTAGATGACGATGAATGTATAACAGTTTATATGAAGAAGTTTAAACAGTGGAAAACAAATACTACTATTCCGTAAGAACATAAAAGCGATTACTTTTCTTATGATTTTCATATTATATACAGGGTGTCCCGAAACTACCACTTGATATTTTAAAGGCAGATTCTCTGGCCAATTTAAAAACGATTTTTCCTCAGCGAAAATGTCGAGGGAGATCATTATTTTTTGCATATTCCCAATTTTTGTCATCATGTATCTTTCTAACTAAGCCTTAAATTAAAATTCTATTAAAGTAAACTCTACCTAAAATTAACTAAAGAATGTGACTTTATTAATATTTTATTCCCATAAGCCTTAGTTTGCGAAAAACCCTTTATTTTCAATCGTTTATAACTCGAAAACTATTAGTGCCGCGACATTTTCGCTGAGGAAAAATCGTTTTTAAATTGGCCAGAGAATCTGCCTTTTTTTTGGACGGAAGATACCTGGGACACCCTGTATATATATATGTATGTATATATATATATATATATATATATATATATATGTATAATAAAGTCGAGTATTTAAATTAATTACATTAATAAATGAAATAATCTTAATATTCGATAGTATTAAGCCGAATGAAAGGTCTACATCATATTGCGTTGCCGCAAGATATGGAACTCATGAAGACTGGGAATTTTTGTGGAAACAATATTTGAATTCCAATTATGTCACCGACCAAACAGTGATTATGAACGCTCTTGGATGCAGCTTGAATACCACCATTTTAGAAAAGTAAAACTTTAAACGTGAAAGTATTCTTCCTTAACCCCTTCACTGTCAACCGAAAAGAAACTTTCCGTGCCAAAAGTGTGTTGAAGAAAAAGTTTTTAAAATTGCATGAATACGTCAGTATAAATATTATTGAGGTCGCCGAATCCGAATCTGAAGCCAGAATTACAAAATTCAAAATGGTGAATCCAATATGGCGGATCAAAATTCAAAATAATTTTGGATTTAAATAAAAATGTATATCATTTTTGGGGTTGCAAAATCAAAAGCTAATATCAGATTTTCCAAATTGAAAATAGCCAATATGGCGGACCAGAGTTCGAACAAATAGTTGACAGACATAAAGGTTGTATATTTCTCTCTTCAATTATTTTTAAATTCCGCTCTCTGCCGAATCCAGAGTTACGAATCGAGGACGTGGCGGTTATATTGACTCCGTTTTTTTATTGTTTTTATTTCTTGAAAACTGGTATACGTTTCCACTTCTGTGCAAACAGCTTGATTTGATAATTCGTGACTCTGGATTCGGCAGATAGCTGGATTTATAAGTAATTAAAGAAAAAAGTGTACATCTTTTATGTATGGCAACTATTTGTTCTGGTCCGCCATATTAAATTTGCAATTTTTAATTTGGAAAATCTGATATTAGATTCGAATTCGGCGACCCCAAAAACGATAAGAAACCCATTTTTATTCAAACCCAAAATTATTTTTAATTTTGATCCGCTATTTAGAAGTTCGAAATTCTGATTTCAGATTCGAATTCAGCGACCTCAGAAACCTTAAAATACCTAAGGACAACCAAATCGTAATAGTAATAACATATTTTTTTCAAGATGCCCCTATAGAGGTTATGAAGCAAAAGTGGCACGAATTTTTTTGGCCCCTATAGGGATCACTGACAGTGAAGGGGTTAATATATAAAAATATTATTACAAAATATAATTAAAGACACATCATTGGAGATAATAAGCACTCTCCTGACATTATTTTCATAACATTTGTTTGATTGATTAACATAAGTCTTAAGAGCAAAATATATTTTAATTAAGTATATTTATATATTGACATATTTATTTAATTAAGTATATTTATATAATGATGAGTTGATAGCTAATTTGTTTGTATAATCAATCATGTGGCATAATATGGTCATGTAGTATAATCATTCACATGGCAAGAAAATAGCAGCGCGATTGATTATAGTCATGTGTCTCGATATAATATTGTATTTAGAAATTAATTATTATTAATTTTATATTCACAGGTACTTAGGATATGCCATCAGCGATTACGCAAACAATCGAATTCGTAAACAAGACAGTACAAACGTCTTCGCTGCCGTTTATAATTCTGGTTTGACTGGCGCTGAATATATTCTTGAATTTGTTGAGAAGCATTACAAAGAAATGGAGAAATAGTAAGATCTTTTTATACACTACTCAAAAGAATCTAGGGAACACTTTTCATACCCTAAAAATTGGGCTATTTTCAAACCGCTGAAACTCGTCGAAAAATCATCGTAGAAAAAAAATTAAAAAAGAATTTTGAAGCATGAAGTTTCAACTTTAACGCGCTATCGGTGGTTTTTTAAAAATCTTTTATCTTCCTTTTTCTGCGCTTCAAAAAGGAACACACTGTTTAGTTCCTTAAAATTATGTATTTTTGACAGGCTGCAACTTGATGAAAGAAATTTTTCTCGAGAAATTCAATTCAAGCTCTATAAATTACAACATTTTCTCTGTAAAATGCTTTTCTAAAAATCTTTCTATGATTTTTGTTGACCTAGTAATGCGATTTTGAAAATAAACCAGTATTTTTTAGATATGATATCGATACTCGGTGAAAAATCATCGTAGATGAAAAATAAAAAAAGCATTTTGAAGCTTGAAACTTCAACTTTAACGCGCTATCGTTAGATTTTTTAAATTTTTTATCTTCTTTTTTCTGCGCTTTAGAAAAGAACATTGTGTTTTTCCTTAAAATTACGTTTCTTGACACTCTGCAGTTCGATAAAAAAATTTTTTTGAAAAAATTCAACTTAAGATCCATAAACTACAACATTTTACCTACAAAACGCTTTTTTAAAAACTTTCCTACGATTTTTTTTGACCGAGCTACATAACTTCGAAACCAATATGTAAAATGATGTATACCGCCGGCATTAGCGTTATCCAATGTGCATCACGTGGAGATTGCCGATCGGATTTTGCACATCATGTGTAGTGTGTGTGTGTGTGTGTGTGTGTGTGTGTGTGTATGTGTGTGTGTGTGTGTGTTACATAGCAGAGATAAGGACCCCGCAGTTCGTCACTCCTGCAGTATTTAATGACTCCAAACCCTCTCTGCTTTCTCTCTCTCTTTCTCTCTGCTCTCTCTGCTCTCTCTCTCTCTCTCTCTCTCTCTCTCTCTCTCTCTCTCTCTCTCTCTCTCTCTCTCTCTCTCTCTCTCTCTCTCTCTCTCTCTCTCTCTCTCTCTCTCTCTCTCTCTCTCTCTCTCTGTGTGTGTGTGTGTGTGTGTGTGTGTGTGTGTGTGTGTGTGTGTGCCAGCACGCGTGCGCGCGTGAGTGCATATGTGTTTAATAGCGTGTGTTACCTCCTCTCTGATCTTGCGGAATTTGGCGCCAAATTCCGCAAGAACTAATACGAAGATGCATAAACATGCAAAAGCGTCTGCAAGCGGTAATTGATCAGAGAGGAGGTAACACACGCTATTAAACACATATGCACTCACGCGCGCACGCGTGCTAGCACACACACACACGCACACGCACAGAGAGAGAGAGAGAGAGAGCAGAGAGGGTTTGGAGTCATTAAATACTGCAGGAGTGACGAATTGTGGGGTCCTTATTTCTGCTATGTAACACACACACACACACACACACACACACACACACACACACACATACACTACACATGATATGCAAAATTCGATCGGCAACCTCCACGTGGTGCACATTGGATAACGCTAATGCCGGCGGTATACATCATTTTACATATTGGTTTCGAAGTTATGTAGCTCGGTCAAAAAAAATCGTAGGAAAGTTCTTAAAAAAGCGTTTTGTAGGTAAAATATTGTAGTTTATGGATCTTGAGTTAAATTTTTTGAGAAAAATTTTTTTATCGAACTGCAGAGTGTCAAAGAAACGTAATTTTAAGGAAAAACACAATGTTCTTTTCTAAAGCGCAGAAAAAAGAAGATAAAAAATTTAAAAAATCTAACGATAGCGCGTTAAAGTTGAAGTTTCAAGCTTCAAAATGCTTTTTTTATTTTTCATCTACGATGATTTTTCACCGAGTATCGATATCATATCTAAAAAATACTGGTTTATTTTCAAAATCGCATTACTAGGTCAAAAAAAATCGTAGAAAGATTTTTAAAAAAGCATTTTACAGAGAAAATATTGTAATTTATAGAGCTTGAGTTGAATTTCTCGAAAAAAATTTCTTTCATCAAGTTGCAGCGTGTTAAAATTACATAATTTTAAGGAACTAAACAGTGTGTTCCTTTTTAAAGCGCAGAATAAGGAAAATAAAAGATTTTTAAAAAACCACCGATAGCGCGTTAAAGTTGAAACTTCATGCTTCAAAATGCTTTTTTAATTTTTTTTCTACGATGATTTGTCGACGAGTTTCAGCGGTTTAAAAATAGCCCAATTTTTAGGGTATGAAAAGTGTTCCCTAGATTCTTTTGAGTAGTTTATGTATAATACTTTATACAAATGCGTAGAAACAGAATACAAATAATATTCAAGTCACATTTACAACGGATAAAATGTTAATAATATATTAATACGTATCTCACCCATTATATTATATATCTTCTTAAAAATATTTTTGAGCTATGCGATACGAAATGTCGATTAAATACATAATATCATTAAACGCGTAAAAAGAAATATGACTTTGAATTGATTTTATAAGCACGCTATTTTTTTAGTTATGGAGGCCAGAGTACGATAGCCACAATTCTCGATGGAGCTTCGCAACATTTTTCCACACCTAGATTAGTGGAGAAATTTCAAAATCTCATAAACAAGACAGAATTCGCGCCGATCTTCGAATCTTTAGAGTCTTCTTTAAAAATCGCTAGATACGAATTGGAGTGGTATAAATCCGCTTCGGTTTCTATCATTCGATGGCTACGTGTACAAGAAGGGAAGAAATATCACCAACGAATATAAGTCCCAAAAAATATGTCATATCCGTTACGCCTTATCTTGAGGTAGGAAATTTCACCGTCGACGGACACGTCAAGATTGAAACTGACGTTGTACAACAGACAAAGCAAATAGTTTTGCACTCGGCGGAAATTGACATCATACGATAATGGCTGATTGAAACACATTGACTTTTAAATTTAAATTTATATATATGTTAAAAGAAATATGTGTGCCCATTTCTATTCTTAAAAATAAAAAACAAATTTCATCAGTATTCGAAGATATATCAAAATCCCCTCGCGAGTTTCGAAGTTTTTTAATTGTTTTTTTTTTCCATAATGTTCATTGGCTCTTTTTTGTTGTGCGCATTTGTCACATAATAATTATTATCAGTAAAGATCGCAACGCAAAATAATTTGTAATTTTTATCTTTTCTCTTTGATTCGTACTTATAATAAATCGCGACACATACATAGACGCTCTTTGACAAAGACCTATCATTGTAATACAATTACCCGTCGATAAAAGTTAATTATTAATTATCATGAAGGATCATAACAAATTGTTTTTCTATACTTTTCGCATTTCAAAAAGGAACTCGAAGCGTCTCGCATTACTATTTTCTCTCTCGAATTGTCGTTTGAAAGAGGACGACCAAATAATATGTCGATCGATAATTAATTTGTTTTAAAATATTCAATATTTCGTAATATAAATTAAACTAAATATTTTTTTGTTGTGTCTTCGCACTTCAAATTAATTTTGATAATTGGGCCAACATTGCATATAAAGTTTAACGTTCATTTAAAGAATATAATTTATATTATTGTTAGTTTGATCAAGAAACTGTTGGAGTGTATTAATTTAATGTTATCATTTTTACACTAAATTTTTGTATTTGAAAAAGATATTTCTTTTTTAAATTTGAGACTTTTTTATTATAATTTATTTTGGGATTTTTTAATTACAATTTATTAAATAATAAATAACTATAATTATGCTGGTAAAAATTCATGCAATTTGATTAAACATTAGGCTCGGTACTATCCCGGTATTACTGGTTTTTTTATATATATAGAAATATTGCATAGCAACTGGGCAAAATTAGTTAAAGCAATTTTATTGTATAATATGTGAGTAAAATCCTTACAAGATTTCTATTTGTTCATTTACTATGAAATAACTGAATTCAGATTTTGTACACTTGTTACACTTTTTCTATGCAGTAACATGAAAAGTGTTATATCTTGATTGAGATACTAAACAGTTTTTCCGTTCAATTAGTAGAAAAAAGTCAACATAACTGCTCAATAATCAATCAGAAACTGCATTTAATTTCTATCTGGATAAAGCGCATATTTATATATATGTATGTATATGTATGTATATATATAAATATTAAAGTTGAAATTGAAATATTTCAATATTAATAAAAAAAAACAAAATAATGCATACAATAAAATTTGTAAAAATCGATACAATTTTATTTTTTGTAGCCATACAATGTGCAATGTTTTCAAAATAAAGCGGTATTATATATTTTTAATCGGTTACTGTCGTGATAAAATACAGACAATCACGAAAAAGTAGTCGCATTGCAAATCTTGAATAAATAATCAAAATCTTATCGCATACGAATTATTTAGTAATCTGTAATTAGCAGTTCTGCAGCAAGTATTCATGTACTGAGAATAGAGAACTCTTTAAAATTCTAAGTACATAAAGAATTAAATTATGTTAGACAATATTTGATTTTTTAAGCAATTTTTAAAATATGTATATTTGATCACAATATACATGTATATATATAAATCTTTTTATTGTCTTTATTAATGTGCGATCAAAAATATTTTATTAATTTTAATATCATGTATCATATTGAATATTTCAATAGTCGCTATAAGAAAATGCGACTTTCATTAATAGAATAAATCAATTTTTTTCTCATTTTTATATATGTATAGAATTAGATTATTACAATAATCAACAATTATAAACATCGAATTAATATATATTTGTTTAATTAGATATAAGTATCTTCGATAATATTCGTGTTAATTATCACTTCGCACTAATTTATTGTTCTTTACGAATATATCATGTTAATTTAATTTAACATATTTTTAGCGTATTTTTCAAAATGACAAGATTATATAAATTGATTTTCAGCTGATTAACTGAAACACATACAATTTTAGAATTAATAATTTTACGATAAGTTCTTTATCTCTTATAATATTTACTAATTGTTACTCCAAATATGTATGTATATGTGTTTATCTTTTCTGCTACTTGTTTGAATAGTGAAATTCTTTACTTGTAAATTGATATCTATAATAATAATCATGTAAATAAGGATTGTATTGTAACGAGACGTATGTTATCACACTCTTCCCATTTATGTGTTATCACACTCTTCCCATACATTTTATAGTCTAACGATATAATCGAGAAAACACACCACGCAGGAGAGCCATTTCACTCCTCGCTATCTTCATAAATATCATTTACATACAATAATGCTGATCTTTTCCTCCGGTATATTTACAAATACATACAAAAAACACATAATATTCTCATACAATCCAACCATAATTGTTTCGCAATTTCACTCCATATATCTCATCTACAATCTATTCCATATGGACGAATTTCCGTCACATCACTTTGATGCTACAGTAAAATTCAACAAAAAATCGACGTGCGCGATATCATTATCACACGAAAGATCGTTTAATTTTTTGTCGAGATCAATCACTACGCGGTGTTCCTCTGTAACCAATCGCGAATTATTGCATGATTGTTATCAATCCATCGTATGTTGGCTTCCGCTTGCTCCACTGTTTGTTGTATGGTTCGCCTTGCAGTACCAAGTTCGTTTATATGTTCAGTTGCGAATTCCAGAAGCTAGAAAAAACATAATATCATGAAAACGAGAATGTATATCTATTGCAAATTTTCTTATTCTCAAAATATCTCAAAATGCAGCATTGTGAGATTTCTTCATAAACTGTGAACTTAAGCGATGAATGCTGGTCCATAAATTTTTTGAATTTATCGAATAGGAGTTTTAACATTATTATCTTTATCTAGACTACTCGTAGATTTATTGAATTATTTCTAATATTCAACTTACATCTTTTAATTCATATCTTGTATTTATTCCTCTAGTTGACGACTTTACGATGTTATTGATGGATAATAGTGACGTTCCAAAACTGAAAATAATAAAATATTTGCGTTATATTAAATATTTAACAAATAAGAGAAAAAAATTTGTATCTTCAAATTTGTATTTTAGGAAATCTTTCTGCGATCGTGACGCAGAATACATAGAAATATAAAGATATTACTTACTATTCCCTGAGGCGCGTCCATTTGTTTCTAAAGTAATTAAACGCGATCGGCTGACCAATGACGTTACTTGCGACTGATCCAAAAACTCGGGCGACATCCTGTTTTCTGATTCCTGAATTTTCTGTAATAGCCCAATCTAAGTATCGATTCAGCAGCCATGTCTCTCTCGTGCAACCCAGCGCTTGCAGAAGCAGATCCTTCTCCGATCCTACATTAGTTGCTCGATATCGCTGCCAAGCGAAATCCCATTCAATTTGTCCACCCATTCGAATAGCTGTGCAATAAACCACACCCTTCAAATTCGGTGAGATCCTAAAACACAAAACTTTAAATAGCCACAAAAATATAAATACCATATATTAATTGTAAATAATTTTATTAATTATTCTTTAAAAGTAATATGGAGTTTTTGAAATAATATGATTGTATCTTTACATATGTTGATGGAAATCACATAACTCATTCGTTCCGATTATCTTTTAATAATAGTAATATACCAAATGATGTGCAAAGGACTCGATTGATAATCTAGCCTTATCACATGTCGTGACGTTTTCACTTACGGATTGTTGACGTTCGGATTAGGAGTATGACGCCAATTGTTGAATTGTTGAACAGCGTTTCCAACGCAATCTTCATGGCCGAAATTACACGCCCAATTTAAAACATCAATTCGAGTAAAAACAGTCAGTTGAGGATCTCCCATCTTGTCAATGAAACCGACTTGTTTGTACACATTGTCCAATAGTTTTAACACGTACAACTGAAGAATTTATTAACAGTTATAAATTACACATTTCTTGCACATTGCATATTTTATTTATGCATCGAATTGCATATAAATTTAGTTTTAGTTCAGTCACAATTTTATATCTCGTATTGAAAACGTCTTTATAACATAGAATTAATTACATTGTTGCGTTCAAAAAGATCAACTTATATGTTTTAGAAATAATATATGATTAAAAGCTATAAAAAGAGATACATTATATGTGTATCGAAATAAAATATTAAACCAGAAAGTTTTTCAAAAGTTAAACAACTAACAGTTTAAAGTTTTACTATTTTTCGTTAAAATTTTTGTTCGATAAGTATTTACCCTGAATTTATCGTAACCCTGCGTTTTTATGAGCATGTCATTGAGGTAGTTAATGGCACTGAAAGCTGCTTTCCAAGGTAAATATTCTGTTTCGTGAGCCAAATAAGATGTAACATCAAGAGCAATGCTGTAGTTGAGATTGCCAGCTCGAGCCAGATTAAGAGCATCATCAATCAACTGTGCTCGATTAATTGTCGAGATATCTTTGAAATTTTGTTTGTTTAATTGCTTGATTATCATCTGCCAGTTTGTTCTATCATAATTTACTCTGTAGTATCCTGTTTCATAAATATATTACAATGTGATGTGACGCTTGTGTTTCCATAATAGCGGACAAAAAGTGGATAAATCTGTTACTTTTTAGAATATTTCAAGAATATCTTGTCTCTTAAAAAAGAGAACCAAAGAGTTTCTTATTTAAATTTACAATTTCCTTTTCAAATTTATTTCGAAATTCATATTATTTATCAGGCAAAAATTTTGATATTAAAATAATAATCTTATAATTTAATCAAAATTATTTAAAAAGTTATTTTCTTGGAAAATTGAAAATAAATATTTTATTAAAGGTGGCTTTGATTTTTGTGACATAAAAATATGATTTTTTCATCTAAACATAATATAATTACCAGTTTCTTGCACATTGAAAAGTATCCACTCAGATGAGCTTATACCCAAATCGTTGAGGATAATCGAGTGTTCCGCTTTCATCCATTTCATGGGTTGAGTGTTCTTGAAGTTTAATTGCTTCTCGCTCGTATAAGTGATGGGTACCCACCATAATGGTTCCGACGGAGATGTAGTAACCTTTGTGGTGCCATTACGAAGCAGAAAGCGTTCCTGCGAGAAACAAATGATGCATGTAATACATTTATAATAAATTACTTAAAACAATTGTCAATGGAATAATTTTTTGCAACAATATTGTATTTTAATATCTTTCACTTACACTTACACTTACACTTACACTTATACGTTTTACATTTTATAATTTTTAAAATATTTTTTAAATAATATATATATATATATAATTTAAAAAATTATATATATATATATATATATATATATATATATAATATTTATAATAGCATATCTTTATTATATTTCTCAAATAGAAAATAATTATGTGAATCAGACGCGTTATTTTAGAAACTGTTTGTTACCTGCTTATTAATGTTTTATTCAATTATTATATAATCTGTAAAAACCTGCGTCAGCGTTGCACTATTGTTGTTGTAGTTTCGCGTGACAGTGATTACAGGAAAACCGGTTTGTAAGGTCCAAGTATCCATAATCTCTTTAACGGTTACGCTTGGTTCAAGTACCTTGTCTTTGTGAGCTTGCTGAGTCAAAGCATGCCACAAATCATTTTGCTCAGCACTTTGATAAGCTCTATTAAATATACAGAAATAGCAGAAATAGCTCAGTTGCAAAAATTCATTTGCAAAATTTTATATTTATAATATTGAAAGAAAAAAGACAGGAAATGTTAATTACCATACATATTTTAAATCATTTTAAATGCAAAAATTATAAAAGATGAAAATATTAATTAATTTTTACTCACTTTTCATTCAAATAATTAGTTAAACCTTGTTTAAAGACTTTTGTTGTAAGAAAATGATCCATCATTCTTATTATGGAAGCACCTGGAAAAATTTCGATAGATATAAATACACTAATTATTAAAATTATTATAGTGCGTGTAATTCGTCAAGTACCTTTTCCGTAAGAAATTCTGTCAAAAATTTCATTGATTTCGTCAGGATGGCCAACTTCGATGGATATAGGATGAGAAGATTCCAAAGCATCGAGACCAAACACATTTTGAAGCTCATGGACGACAAATTGCTCCAGGACTTTCCACGACGGTTCTACCTGTTCCAAGAACAAATATATACATATACATATATATATATATATATATATATATATATATAATAAATTTATAATTATATATTTTTATATTAAATAATAAAAGGTAAACGTGGCATAATTTTTAAATATGCTCAAAATATTTAACATCAAATTTCTTCAACCGGTATTTTGAAAGTATTATAATTCGTAGTGCAATGTGTAATTTAGCATCGTTTAAAAACGGATTTTACCGCATCTATACCGATGTATTCAACATAACTGGCGAAACCTTCATTCAACCAAAGATCTGTCCACCAACTTGGTGTCACTAAATTTCCAAACCACTGATGCGCGAGCTCATGAGATACCACGGTGGCTACTCGCTGTTTATTACTACTGGTCGATATGCCTTCTTGGTACAACATTGCTGTCTCTCTAAATAAACAAAATTACAAATTAACTCTCTGCCGCCTCTTTTAAATATCAACATAACATATAATAATAATAATGTATATATATATATATATATATATAATAAAAATTGTTTTATATTATTTGAATTAATCGTAAGAGAATATTGCGATATCTCAGTATGTGAAGAAACATTTATATTCATAATTTAACTTGTTAAATGCTATTTATTAGTCAATTCAAAATTTAGATAACCATTCATAAATTTTTTATTATAAAAAATATATTTTTATACACATATACATAAAATAATTTCTATTCTTGAAGCAAAATTATAAAAATATTTATATTTATTCGCCATTCATATATTATCTTCTTGAATATCATAATCTAACAAATCTAAATATACTAAATAAAGTGATAACTAAAATGATTTTATTTCTTTTCGATATAAATAATTAAATAACATATATAAAAAATACAACTATTTATTATTAATAAATTATTTATTATTAAATATTCCAATTATTATTAAATATTCCAATAATTTTTATACATTGAAACTCCCTTGGTAATATTTATGAGATAATGGAATTGATGATATACTTTTATTTCATATAGCAAAATAGATAAATAGAAAGAAAAACGAGGAACATAATATCGCGTTTCAAAAATAATTATAAATATCAGTATGTATCTGGTATCCTTACCTATAAGTTATTAAGCCCCAATTTTCCATAGCACCGGCGGAGAAGTCAGGTAACGCAACCATATCCATCTTTGGCAAAGGAAACTTGATCTGGAAATACTCTTCGTAGTATTTGAGAATTTTCGGTCCAATGTTCAAGCTATATTGCGATTGATTAATGGCATCGTGGCGCGCCCAAACTCCAAAGTTACCATCTTCCGATCTCCGTACATCAAAGTCAGAAACTATGAAGGCGACCAAATATGTAGACATTGGTACTGAACGCTCGTAATGATCCCATACATACGTGTGTAAACCGGGCCTGAATGTTAAATAATAAAAATTTTTTTGATAAAATTCTCACTTAAATAAATAATTTTTGTAAATCAATTTTTCAAAATTAACGCTTTATAAAAAAAATTTATTTATTTCACTTTATGTATTTCTCATCCTGCACATATTATGAATTACTCTGTTAATTGTTCTTATTTTTGTTTAATCAACAGAAGTAAAATTTTGTAATTTAAATAATAAAATTATAAGTATTTTTGTAATTAAGTTATGTCAAGATTTATCAGTTTGTATAACAAATAAACTATTTCGAATTAAATTTTATATTCTGTATACTTTGCGCTAAACAAAAATTTGAAGTAGAACAAGAAAATTCATACGCGCGGAAAATCATGCAAGAAAATCATATCTGAAAAATGTGAATTTGAATCGAATCTGTAATACGAAATGCCGCAATATAGTGTCATGTATAACAGTATGGCATGCACAATTACTCACACTGGCATCGGTGCCCCTTCTATGGGCATATTCGAAATAGATGTCATGTTTTTGGGACGTGCTATGTTGATTTGGAACTTGGCTTTCAAAGCCGGCTCATCGAAGCACGGAAAAGCACGGCGCGCATCCGTTGCTTGGAACTGAGTCGTGGCGATCCATCTATAATGCAGAATAGAGATACCTTTGGCAAACAGCCGACAGCAGTCCTTGTTTGAGCTCACGCACGTAAGCCAAATATGCGACCACAACGCGAGATATTCAAAGGATAATCACTCCTTTTATATTAACGAAAATATTTCACAATGATAAACATGATTATGATAACGTTAAAAATTGAAAACTTCAACGTAAGTTTTGCAAACTTGAAGAAAGTAATTTCAAATTTTATGTCTCCCGGACGCTCACATTTGCTTATAATATAGTAATATAGTACAGCTTTGTCTTAATTAAATTTTCTCTATTTGTTATAGTTTATGTTTAGAACTCAATAATAAATAAAATAACTTTGCATATCAAAATGTTTGCTCGAAATGTAATTCCACATTTAACTGAACGAAATGTATGAAGAAACAACTCTAAATTTATATCGACTATAAAAATTCCATCACGGTGCCACTTACTTTGTCTGATTGCCGGCCATGTACGAGCTTCTGTAAAAACCTTGCAGATAATCGTTCAGATAGCCAATGAACTTGAGATGCACCACGTATTGTTTGCCTCTGCTCAACGTGTCCGACGTTTTAATCACGTGAAATTGCCTCTCGGTATCGTTTCTCTGCTCCACGATCCTGATTATCTTATTGTTAGTCTTGTTGCTGTTGGCAGAATATTCCCTGATATTTGTAAAGCCTTCATCAATCTTCATGTCCACGGCGTGAAGTGTGACATTGTTCGTATCTAACGTCACATTCACCAAAATCTTGACCTAAATATGAGATAATATGATAAATAAAAAATGTTTCTATTCTTTTTATATAAAATAATTTTTTGTATATTAAACAGCTTTTATAAGATAATATGTATGTTTCTTCAATTTTCTTCAAAATCTTAGATACTGGATTTTTAATCAAGTTTTAAGTTTCTAACTGTTTTATTAGTACGATATTATCATTACATTTTTAGATTTCAAAGTAACATTCTATATGATTCCAAAATATTTAAACATTTCTCGTTAGCAATATCGAGAGCTGAAAACAAACGGTACAGAAGAAAGTGAAAAGAACGAAAAAGAAACTTGACGGGAAGTTAAGCTTGAAACGCACGTGACCTGTGTGCTCATACATATATTCCCTATAGATTCGATATATGAAAGTGAACGGTTGTCAATCGCTACTACGTGCGTTTCTTTATGTGTCGGTTTATCTACAGAATTAAGAATTAAGTAAAAAACATTATGTAAAAAAACATTATGATTCACTATAGAAAGCTGACATATATAATAGCACATTAAACCAGTTTGTCCACTAAAATCACGTGAAGAAATCTCACAAAAAGAGGAAATACTTTGGAAAATGCCGAAATATTTACAATTGCTTATTAAATAATCAATCGCTAATTAAACATGGATATTCAATTAACATAACTTTATAAATTACAGAAAGTATTGCCATAAAAATTTTAAATAAATTACAGGAGTCAAACTTGAGTTTGCATTTTTCTTATTCCTTTGCTATTATTTTATATTAATTTTATATAAATAAAAGAAAAAGAAAAAAAAATATATATATACATATATATTACTATAATAGATAATAATTTTTATTTACTTTTTTACTTATTTATATATTTTATTTATTGTACAGAAATATAAATATGTATAAATTATAAGTTGAATTCTAAAATAAAAGAAATATAAATAATGTTATATAAAAAAAGATTTCTAATGACATGTTTAGAAATCTTTTCACTTGTTATGAAATACACTGCGAAATTGAAAAATGTTACCTCGCCGTGAAAGGTGAAGTTACCCTCCCATATGAAGGGTATCAGCCATAATTCGTATGAATTGGGTACAACTGCCTTTGGTAATCTAACATCTATTTTCTTCTTTATAGGCGTTGATGAAAAACCCTTTCCGCTCGGCAAAAGTGAATTGTCGAAAAAGTCGTCACATTGGTTGACTTGTTTTTCCGTGAGACAAGGCGCAAAATGATACACCAACAAACCGGTGACAACCAGACTAATCAGAAAAAATGCTCCCAAGAAGAAGACACCACACCGGGAAATTGTACAACCTTTCTTGCGTCCGAATGTAGTTGTGTGCGCATCCATCATTGCCAGTACCTCGCGGGACTGAGTCATATCATGTGTAAACCTAAAAAGAAAAAAGTATATGCATTTTTTAATCTTCTTCCTTCAATTTATGCTAATTATTGCGA
This sequence comes from Camponotus vicinus, assembly GCF_025532165.1. Classification (NCBI taxonomy): domain Eukaryota; kingdom Metazoa; phylum Arthropoda; class Insecta; order Hymenoptera; family Formicidae; genus Camponotus; species Camponotus vicinus. The sequence continues at coordinate 14,043,105 of NW_028141956.1, read as the reverse complement.
TAAATGTACATTAACTTTTTTTCTTTTCTACATTTAGTTATCTGCTCTATTGGTTACATTTCAAAATTACTAATGCATTTCGATAACAACAAGTATAATAGCGCAATGAGATAATGCGTTCGACTGATAATTGAGCGCATTATGTCATTGCGCTATTATACTTATTGTTATTATTATTATACTTATTATTATTATTTATACTTATTTATCGAAATGCATTAATAAATTTGGAAAGTAAGTAACTGATATTAAAATGCAAGTAATAAAGGAAAGATATATACAAACAATGTATAATAATTTTAAATAATATAATAAATTTCCTAAAGCAATATGTATCTTATTTTTTAACAATTACTATATTTTATTTCAGAAATAAATTCTGATTATTCAGCTTATATATCAGCTTTAGTTAATTAACTAATATCATTTATTTAAGCTTATAATGTATTCATTTACATACTTTTGTATCAAGATTTATATAAGTTTGAAATTTCTTTTCCTATCTTTTTTTTTGGCGAATTACCTAATTTAAATAATGAGTATTTCTTTCAATAATATTATTATTCTATATATACTCTTATACATATTTTAATCTATTTTATTTCTGTTCTTATCTTTATGTTATTTTTCTTATAATATAGTTCAAAAAATTAGAATAGAATGTTTTATAAATCGACATATTTTGTTTTCTACAAATCAATAAAAATTAACGTTTAATTTTAAAATTTATATTGTTAATTCAAAGAATATAAATAAATACTATTGAAATACTAGCTGATTTGATCTCTATTTGTTCTCCGTAGATATCTTGCATGTTGTTTCACTTTAATTTTAAAAAAGAGAAAAAATTTTCTTAAAAGAATATTTATTTTTATAAATAGATATAAAAATGTAATTTTTTAATCAATATACTCTTAATATAATTCAATATCATAGTTAATTAATTGTTTTTCACATTTTTATTGTTTTTATAATTTTCAATATTATGATTTTTATGTCGATGGAAAGTAATTTCTCAAATTTCAATTTTCATTCTATCTTTAAAAAGAGAGAAAAAGAAAATCATTCACTCAAAAGAGATTCAAAGATATATTGCATTATTAAAATTGTAAAATAAGAGTAATAAAGTAATTGTAATAAAGAGTAGTCTTTAGTAAATGTTTGAGGTATAAAATTTTGTTTTAAACATTTAATTAGAAGTTGTACAGTTCAAAAATAAAATAATATAGAATTTACTTATTTACTTCTTTTGACATCTTATTATTTACTTAAATGTTTGTTTATAATTCCTCGAAATTATATTATCATTTTATTAATTAATGTTGAATACTAAAGAGAATTACAACAGTAATCTTTTTCGATACTTTGCCTATATACAGGCTTAAATTTTTCGATACTTTGCCTATATACAGGCGTAAATTTTTTCAAGGTTTCTCGTTATTAAAGTCAAGATCAAGGATTCCAAGATTTCTATATATACTCTGTGTATAGAATTGAAATTCTCCTTTACACTTATTTATATATATATGAAAATTACAAATTCGAATTACAATATCGAATATAACATATAATATCATCGTAAACATTACTATTGAAGGTCGCATACATATATTTGTTTATATTAATTTGAAAATAGCAGATAATGTACGAATCTTTGAAAATGATAGAATAATAGGAAGATTCAACTACTTTAAATTGATATCTAAAATTTAAATTTATATCTGAAGATTTACACGTTATATCTGTTGTCATCTTTAGCAAAGAAATATAAAGAGAAAGAGAAAAAGAGAAAGTGAAAATGTAAAATGGTTGAAAAGTGAAAATATTCTGATATAAATATTTAATACAGCATTTGATAAAATAACACATAAAATAGTATATTTACTACGTAGTATAATACTACGTACGATAAAACAGCACACAGAAATTAGCCAAAATAATTTGAAAAGATAACACACATATAATTACCGTTACAATGATATGCCTCACATTAAAAAAATGCCACGTGTATTTATTTCTATGTCTATTTCTGTAAAATTGTAAAAATGTACAGAAGTTATATTCAAAATGGTTTATAAAACGTCAATATAATTTAAATATTCATTTAATATTTTTCTAATATTGATATAGAATTATAATATTGGTATAGAATACGTGCGCATAATGTGTTTGTATAGAATTTCCCAGTAGGTCAAAACAGTATATATATACATCTAGACAGTAGAACCAGATCTGTTTTAGCTGTTTATAGCTGAAGAAAAATATTATAATCATATATTTATATTAAAAATTAATCAGACTAGAAATGTATAAAAAAAGTAGACTGAATAATTGAAACAATTTGACATTTTGACTAGTTAATCTATACAAATACATCATTTAAACTTTGAAATTGTGGAAAAGTATTTGAATTATGATAATCATAAACGTATCAAAACAAGAGCAACAATTTTCGCGAGATCATTGTACATAAAAAATTTTATATCTCGCGTAAATCGGGTGAAGGCAACCAATCATTGAAAGTAATTTCACGTTCCAAACGCTTCGAGTGAGCGTGTCAAGGAAACGCGAATGGCATGCCTGAATTGATGTAAGGTTCTTGCACCGGCGTGAAATAATCTTACACGCATAACACAACTTTGCATTCTAACCGAGACAACGATTTAACTTGAATAAAAGATGACTATTACGCGAATTGATGCTGCATAAATGAAATAAAATTGACAAAAATTTCCTACATGAAAATGTCCTCCAATATAACTCTCCTTGAATATATTATACTAGTAATTATAGATAATAGAAAGAGACATATTTCCATATTACAAAGCAAAAATAATCAGTTTTTGCTTATGTAAACAAAATTTATAGATTGATGTCTAATTGTATGTGTATGTGTATACGTGTGTGTGTGTGTGTGTGCGTGTGTGTGAGTGTACACACTAGGACATTTCAATAAATAAGGTACTAAATTCCTATCATGAGAAAACAGTTTTATTTATTAAAATGTCCTTGTATATATACAAAATATAACAATATATATAGATTGCACATAGATATTCGTATCTATTTGCCATAATTATATAAATAAAATGAAGCACTTTCTCACACGCGTTGCCTAATTTATTCGTTTGAATTTAAATAAAGAAATACTATGCCGAATTCAGCAAACACTTTATACCACGAATCGTCAAGAGAGAGATAAATACTTGGCCACATGTTTCCCACCTGTCGACAGTTTACTTTCTACCTGTAAATTATTGGCCAATAAATTACTTGCATTTCCTCGTTAAAAACGACCGCTAAATAATCAGTCGTGCAAGTTTTGCGTCGCAAAATATACAATATAAGAAGCTTGTGATAATATTAGTCTGTGGTAGTATAGTTTCTTTGTATTGTAATTAACTGTAGTGAACATCACATATACATCTCATATTATACAAGATTTATATCCGCATTTATACTACTAATAATAAGACAAAAAAATTGATTGCAAATTTCCTGGAGTCTCGGGCTTTATTATGATCATAGATTAAAGGAATCTTGCAAGAAAAGTCTTCTTGTCGTTTTCTCGATTACACATATTCTCATATTCTTCATTTTATCAATCCAATATTATTCAAAATTACTTATTTCATGAAATAGGCATTTTGCGAAAAGCATTACACGTTCATATATATATATTTGAAAATATTTTTAAACATTCCCGGTTTATCTTTAGGGAATGTATAAAAATTGATAAATATGAAGCAAATGTGAATTTTATAGCATTTAATTCCTGTGCAAAATTATAACATTGTTCGATTTGCCTTCTTACTAGGAAAATTATCCTTTAATTAAATTCTATTTTTTTATATTGATTTGAATAAATCAACATTAAAGTACAGTAAGCACCAATTAAAATCTCTTACATCATTCGTTTGAAGGATCTAAACAACTTACCTTAATAAAACCGTATTCACTTCAACTCTAAATGATTCAGAACTCAAAAGCTACTGTTAAAACAGCTAATATTCCATTGCCATCTTTCCTCAAATAAGTATTAGTCATACTGTGTGTGTGTGTGTGTGTGTGTGTGTGTGTGTGTGTGTGTGTGTGTGTGTGTGTGTGTGTTATGCTTACTTCTCATACATTTATATTTATGTTACATAAGATTCCAACTAGATATCGAGAGATTTCTTTGTACAATCATATCAATGCTAATTTAAATCGATCCAAATTTTCTCGAAAGCAAATATTAAATTTTTTAGATCATACGCTAATAAAGTCGATCAATAAATCGCGATCTTAAATTTCGTTTAAATCCGAATAGTGAACTCACACAATAAATATTTATCGTATCCGTGACTGCTTTTATTTCATGACACGTCGTACCATCAAATTCCGGTCAGAGAACAGGATCACCATCGGCAGACAGCGAGAACACTCCACTCCGCTCGATGGTTCGCGCGCAACTGCCAAGGAATATCGAAGCGACGATACAGCTTCGTCTCTTCCTTCTCCTGGTCAATCGGGTTTCCTGGTCGCCGCCCCGATCGGGGCTTCTACATGTAATATCCTTCCATCTGCCGGATGGATCACCTGCGTATCTTCCGTATCATCATGCGAACATATCGTGCGATCGATTTTCGTACTTATGAGTGACGTAACATAACAATCGATAGAGATATTTACATCTTTTGAATGCACTTCGAATTGCTTTCTTTTTAAAGAATTTGTTTTGGTTTCTAATCTAGGATGACCTGATTTTCGCTTCTCTCTGCGGATTTTTCTATCAAATTCAAAGTCAATCTTTCTTAATAATTATTTGATTGGACATCATTCTTTTTATATTCATATCTTTTTTTATGTAACGTGGAATTTTCTCAGAGCGAAATCTTAAATTAGGATTCTATTGTAACAAAGAAGAAAATTATCAAAATTAACAAAATTTAACAAAAACTCAGCTATTTTGTAAACACTAAATACTTTTCATTAGATTCTTTATTAATTTTTAAAATAAAATATTTTTTAATACCTTATCATTTTCTACTTTCTAAAAATAAAGATAAAATTATATTCATTTTACAAAAATATAAATTTTACATTTCTTATTAAAATAACTTGAAAAAAGATTTGTTAATTTTAAAGAAAATAACACATAATAATGGTCTTAATATTTATATAATATTTTTGTATTTCCTACTCGTGAACAAATTGCACTACATGTGTGTGTTCATTATGTAAATAATTATGCATCAATAATTATGCACATTGCTATATGATCGTATTGTATCATTATTATTCATTTTAACTAAAGAGATCTCATGTTAAAAAATATCACTAATCTGAATGTATCAAATGAAAACTTATTGAAATATTAAGTGAATAGTGCAGTATTTGCAATAATCAATTTGTTATCAAGAGAATAAAAAATAATGACGCAAGTATTATGTTGATTTCCTTGAAAAAGTAATCTTGTTTCATGTAGCAATTTCAAGTTATCTATTGTGCATTTATTACGCTATAGTGTTTCACACTATGTTAACGCAATAATTGATGTACACGTAACTGTCCGTGTATGTGTGTATATATATATATATATATATATATATATATATATATATATATACAGGGTGATTCTGAACAAACGTTTGTCTTTAAAATATCAAATTCTTGAATGAATTCTAAAACGATTTTTCCTCTTGCAAAATTTTGCCCGGAGCTTAGTTTTTAAACTATAAAGGAAAATAGTTAACTACTTACGGAACGAATACAGGAGGTAGGCAGGGACGGCGCGATATAGGCGATTATGTGGGGCACTCGCCGCGATCAGCTGATTGTTATACGCGATGACTGTAACAATCAGTGTGTGTGTGAGAATGTGTACGCGCGCGCACGCACACACACACACACACACACACACACACACACACACACAGATTGTTACAGTCATCGCGTATAGCAATCAGCTGATCGCGGCGAGCGCCCCACGTAATCGCTTATATCGCGCCGTCCCTGCCTACCTCTTGTACTCGTTCCGTAAGAAGTTAACTATTTTCCTTTATAGTTTAAAAACTAAGCTCTGGGCAAAATTTTGCAAGAGGAAAAATCGTCTTAGAATTCATTCAAGAATTTGATATTTTAAAGACAAACGTTTGTTCAGAATCACCCTGTATATAATACATGAAATTATTATGCGTAAGAGTAATATAGAATAGTAGTATACAATCTCACATTTTTGAAAAAATAAAATATAGTAATATTAAATCTTCATATTTTTTTGAAAAAGTAAAAAAATCCTAAAGAATAAAATATTTAACTTTCAGGAAAATGCCTTTTTCTGGAAATTCAAATTTTATTATATTTTTCAAGATATATATGCGCTTTCTCCTTAGCTATGTAAACTACAATCCCCTAGTGAGTATAATTTGCAGATATAATTGTGTAATCAACGTAGTATTTGCAATGAGATCTTATCTTCGCTCTTCATCAGGGGCGAAAATAAGATCAAAGACATGAGCATTTCTTTGTGTAAACATTACATTGCGTACCTGGCGAATTTAAGGGCACAAGAAAACAAGCATGAAATTAGGAAAATTATATCGATATCGTGTAAAATTTATACATGTCATTGACAAGGTTTTCTAACTTTAAAGAACTTCATTACAAGAACAAGAACCTTTTTCGTACATATGTCACGAAGCTATTATCTACGGATCTTATAAACAAAGAATTTACCAAATCGAAGAAAAAGTATAAAATAATTAATCAAACATAATTACGAAAATAAAAAAATGGAAAGAAAAATCGCAAAATTTGAAACGCACTATATTAATATTAAAACCGCAAACATCAATGTTGCGAAACAATTTAAAAATGTGTATGAAAGACCAAAGACTATGAAGTCGCTAAAACCGCAAAAAATCTAAATACATTCGTGTAATAAGATGAATTCGGAGGAAAATGATTTGATTCAAGTTACATTATATTATATATACATACATTATTATATTATATATACATACATTATTATATTATATTATATATACTTTCAAATAATTTATTTTAATTCCTGTCTCTAATCAAAAGAAGAATTGTAGCAAAAATTGTTTTTAATTCTTCATGAAACACATTGCAATCAAAGAAATTGTTTTATTAATATATGTATATATATTAAAGATATATATTAAATATATATATATATATATATATATATATATATTAAAGATCTATGTGTACCTTTGTAATATATCCAGACTGTATTATATACATATTTCAATTTTTCATTATCTACATACATGTATAATTATCATGCATCAATAATAATGAAAAGATTTATGTTTTAAGTTGTATATATTTACATCGCAACTCTGATAAGAATTTTGAACAATTTGTAATGTTCTACTTTTCTCATAAAAATCACAATATTTTATGAACATTTGTAAAAAACATAAATGCATCTGCGTAAATGCCTAAAATAATTGATGTCATGTAATTATTTCATCATAGTGATATAGACATAGGAAACTATCCGTTATTCTTTTGATTACATCATATTGATCATTTTCTTGATTTATTTTACGATAATATTACATTTCACTCTTTCATGCAAAAGGAACTTCCACAAAGAGATGAATACTAAACAAATCGAGTCATTGTTAAAGATAAAGATAGAAAAGAAAATATTTCTCTGAATCAACAGGACCAATCTAATATTTAATTTTATTTTTGCATTTGTAATATTGCAATTCATGTGATATTGTATCTGAGATTTTTGGATTTATTTTATTTTAGATTGATACTTCATAATTTCCAGATGAAATCTTCGAAGAAATGTCAATGACAAAGTGTTTCTCAAAGATTAACATTATGGAAGAGAGTATCAAAACTAGAATATAAATGTATTTTTTTTAATATGATGAGATTACAAATAAGTAACATGAATCTTTACATCATTTTCTAATGTATTTCTATACTTTAATACTTCATTATATAAAGTTGCATTAAATTTAGATTTTTTTTTTAAGTAGACGCATCTAGATATTTGTGTATCATAATTCAGGATTGTTTGACATCTTTAAATGATTGATGATGTATGAATTAAATGAAACAAAAAGAAACAGTAGCTCATATTATATAATAAGTAAACTTTAAAATAATTTCTTGCTAATGGTAAAATGATCTATAAATATTTACATACATACGTTGCATGCGCCCCAAAATGTTAAAATTTGACACTTTATATCTTAAAGAATTAATGTACCTGAGTGTACATTCATGTGAATCCATGGTACATAAATATTTTTAAATAAGATTAATGAAAAAACACCTTTTGATACACCTATAATGTTACTTGCAGAGAATATCGGATTGAAACCTTATATGCCATGAATATTTTCAACATAAATTATATTAAAACCAAATTATTCCACAGACTTTAAAGAGAATGGTTAATGATGTTTTTTTATTTTAACAGTGTGATAAGCATACAAAAATATTTTATATTCCTTTTCTTAGAATAAAAAGGATAAAATTCTATCCTCAGGTAAAGATAATTTCGATTTGATGATCAAAAAGAAGATATTCGACAGGACATATAAACCGCATGAGAATATAGATCGTATAAATTGTTTTGATTGTAAGTCAGTTATATCAATTAGAATTTCTTTGATTTCTCTTTGAATTTTAATTTGGTTTTTCATAGAGTTCAGAAGCTGAAAAGATAAAAACATCTCTAAAGAGAAATCTGGAGAACGGAACTGAGAAAGCAGAACTAAAAAAGGTCCAGTTCAAATAGGCAGAACTGTTAACACAAATAGGAAAATAACAGACGCCATAGGTATCATTTACTATATTTATGAATACAATATCATTTGTATGGTTGGATGTCTGTTAAATTTAACACGTTTCTTGGTTTTCAGCACTTTTGAAATAAATAGATAAGAAAACTAAAAAAATAAAACAAAGACAAACAAATATGGACAATAATATCGCGGAGATTAAGCAACTTTTATTTTCTAGAACAGAGACTTTAATATATCCTCAAGATTTATCAATGCTATTTTATACTGATTCAAGACACTTAGAACAAAAACATAAATCGAGAAGAGATATAGAGAGGAAGATTATGTTGTAAATATAAATATAATTATTTTAATTATTCAGTATTTTCTGTTTTTTATTAATATAGTCACATCTTTTGCAGATCAAGAAACTATGTCTAACTGTTAGAGGATGATAAAAAATGAAAACTAAGCGAGTGATGGAAAAATTAATGTCCAACCATGTTTCTTTTATAGTTAGCAGGGAAGTAGTAGAAAAAAAGATTTATTTAAAAACACTGTTATAATAGAGACTGTAACCGTAAGTATCTTTTAACTCTGTTATATTCTATTCCGAGTAGAGTGAATACGAACATTGTTTTTTAGAAGTCTTGTGCAGTTGCAATAAAGAAACTTCACCGTGATATGGATACAATTGAAGACTCAATAAAGGACTGGCTAAAATCAAGAAAATTTTCTAAAAATATTCCCCCCTCCCTCTGTTGAATAGAATATCTTTCTTAAATTTTTTTATGTCTATTTTATTTTTAAACAAGTTATATATTTTTAATGTCTTAATAAAAAACATCTAGCTATAAAAATATGTATATGGCTGGTATCACATCGAATCAGACAAGTCTTAGTCAACAATTTTTTAAATAAAAAAATTTAAGATGATTTTTTTTGTTTAAAAAATTTTTGATTGAGACAGTCTTGTCTAATCTATGATGTGATTCTAGCTTATGTTTTATTTCTGTGGGACAAAAATTTGTTTTCAAAAAATTTTGCACAAACGTTTTATGACAACGTTTGTCAAAACGTTTGCGATAACCGGTGAGTAAACATTTGACCAGATGAACATTTGCATGTTTTATAAACGTTACAATTCAAACGTTTTTGAAACACTTGCACAACTTTATGTGTTGGGGATTATTATTATGGTAAAAATTAATTTGTCATCAAGGAATTAAGACTAATCTTGTTTAACGTCGCAAATTACACATCGCAGAAACAACCCCTTTAATCCGTCAATCGAAAATCGATAAGTTAAGTGATCGCGTGGATCAATTCGGTAAGTACCTAATAATCCTATAAATTACCAGAGGGGGGCAGATAATTGATTTAGACGAACGAGCGTCCCTAATTGATTGAAGTCATCCGCCAGAGACGGCTCGTAACGTCACACGCGATTTGTCATACACGAGACCCGTATGAATTGAATCTCGCCTGTACCATCGCGCACTGACAATATATAAGTGCGAAAGTGAATTAACCCAGAACTCCACATTCACAATCGCGCCGTATCTTAGATGCGGGGTTACGAACTTGGCCAAGATGCATTCGTACACGTTAACACATTACAGTAAATATAATTGCATCTCTACACATATTTTGTTTTTCTATTTAATTTTTTTGTTAGATTTTTCTTAAGGATGTTTTGTACCTATTTTCAAAATATTGAGAATTTAATGAAAATTGTACAGAATGTCCTTACATATGTTTAGAATCTTCAGTACAATTTTTAAATCGATTCACTAAAGCGTTCACAAGTTATAAGGATTTTAATTTGCACCGAATTAACATGTGTTCTTATGGAAAACGTATAACCACGTCGATTCAAATGACAAAAACACATGGAAATAATATTCAGAATTTGTTTAAAATTTGCAAAAGTGTAGTTTAGATACAGAGGAAATATTTGGTCAAATAATATTATACAAGTACTAACTGGTTAAAAAGATATTAAATATAATTCAATGAAATTAGCTATGTATCTGACACAAGGCGAAATTCTCTGCCAAAAGTTAATCATTTCGATTAACAAAATTCGGAATATTTCAGTAAAAACGCAATAAATATTAAAAAATACATCTCTGCACTGTAGCTAAGATCAAATTGTAATATTCCACGCAATTTCTCATACTCAAAATACACCAAAAGTGGATATATTCGTCAATATTGATTTTCAGCTACTTTTTGCTGGGATTGTACATACAAAGCATCCTTAAATAATTTTCCTTAGATAAATTTTTTTTCTACGAAATAAGATTTCATCAAAGAGATTGTTTAATCCTTAATTTATGTAATATAGTGTTGTCTTTATTTAATTGAATGACCAAAAATATAATACCATTATTTTGCTAGATTTAATATTTTTTCTCTTAATGTAATAAGTTTCCTCCTATCGATGAATTATTGCAAAAAATATACTAAATATGCTTAAATCGTGAGATAAAAGAACACACACGATTGGCCAGCGTACATCATTTTTCATTCACGTCGTTTTGGCAATGTTCCTTATCGTGGCGACGCATAGGTCGGAGGAGAGAAAGCTTTGCTATTCCATTAGCGGTAAGATTCTTATCGGTCTGATGTATTTCGCTGATCGAAGTTCCCGAGAGGATGGCACATCAAATTTCTTACTTGAAGAACGAGAAGCTCTCGAGATCCGAATACGGGCAAATCGAAAATCCCGGATGGAGCACATGCCGGGAAAGGGATAATCTTACACTGTGAACAGGACGAAGACATGGTCCATCTACACCGTACAGCTTGGATTACGCTTCATTGTGGTGTACCCTTACGGAACGAGACACCAATCTATCCACCATTGTAATCGAGTGTGTACCTATCGCAACGTAAACGAAACCTGTATAGAGATCCTTCTTCAACGAACCCGAAAATTTCTTAGGCTTCCCTTCCGCCCGGATGTGCTTCCTTCGTGTTTTCTCGCATTTCCTTCGCGGTAATAAAAGTAATTTAGAGCGCGTGATGAGATATATTCATTTATCGAAAAATAAAAAGTTTTTTTCTTCTTAATAATAAATAAGCCATTCCTGAATTGTAATCGATTAAGAAAGAAGTTTTCACGAATTATGTAAGAATAGCAAAAGATCAATAACAAAATCTAACTCTTCTTCAGTTAATCTTGAGAAAAATTCACTTAATATTATAGAATCTTGTTCACATAAACTTGCATATATACATAAATTATCATAGTAATATAAATTATCATAGTAATTTAATATAAAAATTACAAAAAAATTATATGAAGTAATTTTGAAAATAAAAATTATATCTTCAACAGAAAATATCCTGTTCGCCAAAAACATCTATTCTTGAATATCTGTATATTTTCTCTAATGTACACGTATATATCACATGCATCTATTAGAACGTCTATTGAAACGCACACAAACAATAATTATATTTACTTGTCTTAATGCTAATTGCGATTTAATATAAATAACCTTGAAAACAAGACAGGAAGCACGTTCACCTTTACATTTGCTGAAGTGTAAAGATTGTCACACGTGTACGACACCTCGATATTTCGCAATAAAGTTATAAAACTGACAAGGAAGGTCAGTTATTTGTCACAATGATAGGCACTTTACTAAATAACTGCTAAATCATATAGACGAACGCGTGTCGGATTGGCAATTCAAGGAGGCGCAACTAGATGTTTTCTTCTCACTAATTCGCTGTGTGTGCGCGCATTGAGTAATACGTTCTTATCCAATATTTTAACAACATTGGATAATATTTTGTCCTTCGCTTGATGTGTTACATATGGGAGAATAATATTATTTCACACCAAAAGTTATTGCATTAAAATACGTCAAATTGATCACCGATAAAGTTATTAGTAATCGAATGATTTCAGCGTATCACGCCAAATGAGATCTCCCTCGTAATTAAACTTATAATTACCCTATCACGATCTTGCCGAGATTAGTTTCGAATCTCGGTGAGCGCGTTAATAAATTCGCGTTTCTCACGAAGTGATGAGAAATCAAATGAAAAAATAAAATTCGATTTATCAGCCACCGAATGGATATTTACCTTACAACGTAACGCGCATATTTGTTCATTGACTAGGGCACATACCCGGTGTATTCACCCTATATCTATACCGCTATTATTCACTTGAATCCCGCTACTCACCCCCGTGGGTCTACTTCCGTTCGTCGCGTATACTCGTAAAATAAATCGTATAATCGGATAACGAGAGCTGCCTCCTCGCAGCTCGAGCGAATAACTCGCGATAACTCGATCTCGGCGCGAATCGTCTTGCCCGGCAACCTCGCCTGACCAAACGTATCGACTCTACCTATGTTATCAATATCTCGCTAAACCGTTGCGAAACAATCGCCTTAATCTCTATAAGCGAAGCGCTCATGTCGAGCAACGATGCTGCGAAAAATTATAATTTGATAACTTTGTTTGAAAGATAAAAATTATATAATCCATTCGGTTTATATCATATTTCTTCTTATTTAAATTTAATTAAATTAAAATGTTGAATAATTTTTAAAATTAAACTCTAAGTATCTTTATAATTAAATGTTTAATATTATTCTTCTATTCAAATAAGATTGATAAAATTAGATAAATAATGAGATTTTTTTATTAAATTATTGTTATACATTTTTTATATGTATGTTTCTAAAATTTGATTTGGAAAAAATCACTACTTTATAATCGAAAATTATTCCATGTTTCATCAATTTTATTAATGGAAAATTGATTTTAAATTGAACAAATTGGTCGCAAAAGAGCTGTAAATCCCCGATATTCTGTATAATATTTGCTTGTATAAACTATATAAACATCATTCTGATTGCAGCTAGAACCGATAATTTTCGCCTTTTCAATTTCGAAATCGTCCCATCAACATTTTCGACATCGTGACGCCTGGCGCTATCATTAACGCAGAATGCGCGCTCAAAGAGAAAATAAGCACTTTGACCCGTTATCAGTACTCGACGATTACACCGGTCATTGACTCAAGAATCCGTTACTTGCAGCCATGGACTGAATACTCTGAATAATATTGTCGCTTATACGATGATCCAAGTAATTCGAAAACTGACGCGAAAAACGTAATAAAAATAACATACAAAAAATAATGAAATCTCCACGAGAGAATTCATGATACGCCTTATAAAATAATCATCGTTACATTTTTTCAATTTGTCTATTTTTAGACAAATGTCACGAAACTAAATTTTCTTGAATCTGTCTCAGATTCTATCTCTTATCATGATTTTTTTAAGTACACACGTATATTATGCATATGTGTATAACACGCATATCTGCAGTCAGCATAAGCTTTTCCATTATCGCCTCGAGTACACATCACGCGCGCCAGAGAGTGCCTCGATGTGCCAGATTGTATTTGCCGGCAGACCGATCCCGCGTTTACCGTCTGACCCGCATTCCGTCAAGCAGCCTGAAATTTCGCTCTGCGTTCGTGTGTCCCCCGTCTCTTCTTCCGCATTACCTCCCAGTGAGCGCAGCAAGTTCAAACGCCTCTCGCACGCGCCTCCGCGCCGATCGACGGAAATTTCTGTGTATCATGGTGTTGGGCGCCGCGAAAATATTATTCCGCTGGCTGAAGGACACCTCAAGTCTACCTACATGATTTCACAGATAATCCACCTACATGATTTTAATAAAAGATGCAGCGTTATTTTCCTATACCAGCGGACTAATGACTTTAAATAATATTCATAATCTGAAAAAATTCCTATCTTGAAAATTGTCATCTCTCGACGCGATTGCATTTTTGCGATTTAATACCGCTTAAAACTTTTAGATATATTTAATAAAAATCATGCTCATTTTTATTCGTTGTCAGTTTATATATTTATTTCGAATTTTTCTTTCTGAATACATTGGTTGCTAACGTACAATTCATTTTCAATACTTTTAATATTAGCACAGACATATGAATGCCAGAGAAATAAAATAAACAAGGAAAATTTTAAGGAAGATTGAAATATGGTGGAATGTCAAATTACAATGCCATACATTCTATTGAATATACATTTAAAAATAAACTTTTATTTTCGTAATTGCAATTGTGCTTCATCTCGAATTTAACTGACGTCAAAAAGTGGATACCCAACAAATCATCTTCAGCGTAACTACATGACGCCGCCTAATAAAGCCCTACCAAGATAAAACGCATCAATCAGCATGTATCTCATTAATTTATGACATATTTGATATAACAAAAAAACAATTTTATAATCGCATTGTACACATACAATTATCAAAATTGAGCGCGAATTACAGCTTGTCAAGGTTAAAAATTCCGATTCTACGAATAGCATGTTACTTTGTGACATTTAGATGTTACGCAATATCATCACGAGATTAACACGTCATACACGGTTGTTTCTCAAAGTGTCGTATAATTTAAATTATAAATGTATATGTCAAATATTTTAAATAATTCTTTTTAAATCTCTCGCTTTCTGTGTTATAACATTAACATTTTTTTAAAGAAGAAAAATTGTTTATAGCTAATGAAATGTGATAGCATGTCAAATATTTTAAATAATTCTTTTTAAATCTCTCGCTTTCTGTGTTATAACATTAACATTTTTTTAAAGAAGAAAAATTGTTTATAGCTAATGAAATGTCATAGCATGTCAAATATTTTAAATAATTCTTTTTAAATCTCTCGCTTTCTGTGTTATAACATTAACATTTTTTTAAAGAAGAAAAATTGTTTATAGCTAATAAAATGTCATAGTAATCGGATATAGTTATTATATTTTATAGATGAAAAATAATGGATTTAAATCTCTAAACGAAGCATCTGCTAATTTGATAAAATATTGCATATATAATTGTTATATAGTATATTAACGAAATATATTATATAATTTCATATAAGATTATGAAAATTTTTCATGCACCTTTTCATATGTTTACATAATCAATATTAAATGACAACTGCGTTTAGCAAGTTTAACAAATATAAACATGATATGCAATACTATCTGTGAATAATATTTAAAGTCTTTAATTTGTTCTTGTTTAAATGGAGCTGAAAAATGTTGATAGAATTTGTTATTTTTACAAAGTTATCTATAAACTTGATTTTGTAGAAATGAGCAATATGTAGTCATTAATAACTTTCTTTTTCATCGACGATAGTTACAATGATAATACCCAAAGTATACAAGAAATGCCGCAAATAAATGCATCTAAAGAGAAGACAAATATATTCGCAAGAACTTATCAAAACATCTAGTTCATTTGAAACATAAATAATGGAGATAAATTGACAGTGATATTTGCATACGGAAAAAAATCGTATAAATCATGGTAGTCAACAAGCAGAACACGTGGACACGTTCACGATTGTACTTCCGATTATTTCATATTTCATATTAAACATATATCGACGACTGACATATTAAATGATCCGCAAACAAACCGAAATATAAGTACTTCTAATTATCGATATTGATTTTTTAATACATATAAGATGTAAGTTAAGATTCGAAATATCGATTAATTATGTGGCACAATTGTGATCTATTCACTCATCATATTTCACGTTTTCGAGACGATTGACTAGAACGCGTTGTCACATGCCTGACAATTACCACTGACAATTATCATCTTATAGTAACCAAGGACACGAGTTCTCACAAAGCAAACGCTTAATTGAAATAGTGCCAGCACGATAAATGCCGACATATGAAATTCAAAGGAGTGTCAAACTTACACTGAACATCACTTAATGTGACAAACATATGACATACCATTTGAAATCGGTGAAACGAAACATGTGTGTTTATATTTGTGATCACGCATCATCTCTAACCGTTAACACACCATGATCGAATGATAAATTGATACTTGAGATTGACAGATCCATCTCGCAGAGTTAATTGTACATCACTTTCACTTACGATTAATGAATTAGTATTAACTATTAATTCGAATTAATTATTATTAAATATTAATTTCAATGTAATCTCTTAAGGACAATACACATTCGATTTGTTCGTGCAAAAAACAGTTATAGTCGACCATGGAGTAATAATTCTGGTGATAATATTAATTAAAATTGTTTGATTACTGTAAAAATACTAATTATTGTAAAAAAAGAAGTATAAATATAAAATACATTATGTTTGAAAGTGTAGAAAGAGCAATATGTGTCAAGGTAATCTTCTATTATTATAATAACTAGAGAGAAGGAGTGTAAATATTTTTCTAAAAAATTATCTTATTAAAATATATAAAAATTATCTTATTAAAATAAAATAATAAGACTGTATTACGTAAATGCGGTTACGTAAATGAGATACTGTTTAAGATACCTTAACAAATAAATATAGCGTACGATTACAATATCAAAATCTGGCTTCTAATAATAATATATCAAAGATTATAATATAATGTGTAATATATTATAATAATGTGTATATATAATTAAATTTTTATATATTGTGCGCGCGCAGTGTTAAGTCATCGCATTTATTTATACGCGTTGCGACACTTGTTGTCATGAAAACATGATATAACAAAATAAATGGGTATAAATACCATATATCACATATTTCTAAAGTAAAAGTAAGCTGAAGCATTCCTTAGACAACTCATAAGTCCTTGTAGCTTTTTATATGTATTGATTTGTATTTATATGTATTGATTATATGTATTGATATGTATTTATATGTATTGATATTTTTATATGTATTGATTTATATGTATTGAAAACAATTAATTGTCAAACTCTAGTCCCAATTAAACTTAACTAGCTTCATAAAATCTTTTTTATAATGTATGTGTTGTGATATCATATTACGATAAAGAATTTTTATATATATCTTTCATATTTTTACCAACTTTTCTAGAAGAATAATTTTAGTTATGATTGCGTTTTTTTTTCTACTCCATCGTATTTTCGCAATAATTTCAATTCGTTCTCTCGTAAATTGATATAACTCTTTAGTCAGTATACCACGCACGGCCTTCTCTCTAAACAGCAAGATAATTTCGTAATATCGCAAAAAAGTTATTCCTTTCTCTTTTCTTTATCTTATAAATTTCGATATCAACAGCTATTGCATCGTGTTGCATCTTGACATAAAAAGCAAACGTTTATCGAAATGAAATGTCAGCAATACTGATAAATCAAAAAAACATCAGAGTAATACGTCATACTTTTATAGTCTGATAATATAGTCTAATCATACACTTGTATCATTATGTATTTGTATATTGAAAATAATCATTATCGTCGACCAATATTATCTCAAAACTACGTTGTCAAATTCATAAATATAACTGATAACGCGGTAACATGAATGATAATTAATTGGATTTGCTATTAAAAAATATATTTTTTCTTCATTCGTGTCTGGCTCTTATAGCCTGTGATCTTATAGCCCTTTCGAATGCTTTTCACATAGAGAGTCTTACTATCTTATTAATATTTTTTTATTTTTTAATAGATTATTTATTTGAATTATTAAAAACATGTGTGTGTATGTGTGTGATCCGAAATAAAAATAATATAATTATATATATCTTATAAAACATAAAACTTTACATTTTCGTAACCAGTACTAATTAAATAATAATGTTTTATAAATAATTACAATTATATTATGTGTTAATATCAATATTTTTATATTACATATGTGTTATACATATATCACTTTTCATTTAAAGTATATAAAAAGAAACACACACAAATCATTTTAATTATATATCTCGATAATTGAAATTTCGTCAAACATAATCACAATTTTAAGTCTGTATAAATTACACATATAATTATTTCTATAATAATTGATGACAGTCTTTTATAAATACCAATTTAAAAAAATTTCTTCTCATATTATAAATTCCTTGCACCTTTAAATAAAACAGGATAATTATTAAAATATCATTGATGTATGCTTAACTTATACAATTAATGATTCTAAAGCATGACAATGTAGAGCAGCATATCGCGTGATGTTCTTTTTTATAATCGGTCTACTCTAGAAAATTGCATTATCGCAATATATTTTACTGAGACTGAACTACTAATAATAATCAAGACTATAAGCGAATCACCATGACCGTGAGGTCACACGCGCAAATCTTTCATTTTTATTATTTTACGGAGACTACAACATGGTTCACAATCATGGTCGCTGATAACGCGCGATCTTCTTAAGCAGAATTTCTTTGCAGTTTCGCAGAGAGTGGAATATATCGGTCTACGTGACGCGAACCACTCGCTTGCGAGTAACCACGCGAGTGACAGTGTCGCGTGCAAGGGTGGCCTTAAATTTCGTTAAGGCTATACACTCCGTCGTCTAGGAGGAACCGTTCAATCTCTTAGCATCAAATTGATGAGATTGGCAGTCGTTCTCAGTGCGATAGTGACATTAGTTGTGTTCGTATAGCTCTCTCATTCGTGATCAGGACAATAATATATTGACGGATTCATTGATCATCAAGCTATCTCCTTGTCATTCGTTGTAATATCCTGTTGTGATCGAACGCATGTTAGTCAGAGTACAACTACGCTTGAAATCCAGGTATCATCCTTTTATACTAACATTGCTTTACATTGCCTAAATTGAAAGTTTAGCCAGAATTATATCGTAGAAAACTGATAAATGTAATTTTCAGTAACGAAAGATTAAAAATTACTGGAGTAAATTATTGGAATGCTATGTTTCTCATCATAATTATTATGCCTATCATTTCTATTTTTATAAATATACTAATAATATATACACAAAGATATATTTTCGAATAAAATTATTGAAAAATTGCATTTCTATTGCATACAGAATATAGAAATAATAGTTTTTCAGATACCAATGTGCAAATTTTTTAACAGATTAAACAATCTGGTTAAATATGATAAAAGTATTACGCATTAACATTTTAATGTAAAATGTGAACAGAAAGGTTAAATATAATTTACAATTTGATTACAATTGAGAGAATATAATTATTGCATAGATATAAGATAGGCAAATTAAATCGCTTTGAACATAATATGTAAGTAATAGTTCGACTATAAATTTTTTTAATAAAATATCTTCTCTTTACGTAATATATAAAAATCTAGTCGCTCATTCGTTTACCGCAAATAATACAAATTTTTAATTTAAAGAAATTATTAGTCTTTTTAATTCTAAACATTATGATAAGAGCTGTTATTAAAACACGTATTTATTATATTAATTTCTACACAAATTAATTAATATAACATAATTAATTAATAATATAATAATGTTTATTTAAATTAGATGTAGAAAAATTATTATTTCTATATATTAATTTGTGCAATATATAAATCTGTACAAACTTATCATTTTAAATTATTAATAAAAAACTTATTATATATAAAATAATTATATAAAATAACGTTAATAATTATAATTATACAAAATAACGTTAATAATTATAATTATATAAAATAACTTATATAAAATAATAAGATTATAAAGAGATATAAACCACTACTATTTGCGTTTTATTTTTAGTACAAGTAGACTGAAAATAACATACACAAATATTTTTTTTAATTGAAAATAAAAAGGCCAATGTCCTATTCAAAACAGCTTTTGAAACGACGTGCGATTATATATTGAATTCTAAAATGCAATTTACAATAAAATAAAAAATAAAATCATATGTTTCGAACTTGTGATTTTAAAATTTTCCCTAGTGGAAATAGATATTACAGAATACTTTATATAAATACAATATATATATATATATATATATATATATATATATATATATATATAAAATAAGATTATTAGTGAGTCTCAGAACACGTTACAAAACAAAAACGTGTTACTAAAACTGTTACATAGAGATGTCTAAAACGATCATATTAAAATGAAGGTAAAAAAATAAAAATAAATCATAAATAAAAAAATACATACATATAAAATACAATATAAAGTCGAAATATTAGATAAAAATTAATTAAATTAATCAAATTATATATAGAAAAATAATTTTTTCTGATAATTAGAGAATGGCGGTCGGAAATATAAAGTTTTTTTTTTCAATGTGAATGTGTGCAGTACATAATTCGAGGGCAATCAGTGATCTAAACTCTAAACGTACTATAATACAACAGGATACCCAAGATAAATTTCCCGATTTTAGCAAATAATTGAGATGGCGAGCGTGGATAGAGATCTCGAGGAACTCATGTCCCACCTGGGTGAATTCGGCAAATACCAATTCCGACAGTACTTACTTCACTTGCTTGCCGCGTTTACGGCCGGCCTGCACATGCTGAGTCTACTGATGGTCGCGGCGGTGCCGCCGCATCATTGCAACATCCCACAAGTGAATTTGTCATCTTCCATCGAGACACATAACTTGACCTTTCCCGACTGGAATACCTCGATCGTTTCGGAGCATCTTCCGCGTCCTCTCGACAGCTGCCACTATCTAGATCGTGACAACATCACTCGAGAATGCGACTCGTGGACCTACGATACGACATACATCCAGTCATCACGCGCCATGGAATGGGACTTCGTATGCTCGCGACGTTGGATGGGCTCTGTGGCGCAATCCTCCTACATGTTCGGCGTGTTTGTTGGTGCAGCCACCCTAGGCACCATGGCGGATAAGTACGGCAGGAAGATTATATTTTACGTATCCATCGTGGCGCAGCTAGTGTTCGGAGTATCGGTGGCTCTTGTGAATAATTATTACATTTTTCTAGTGATTCGCTTCTTGTACGGTATCTTTGGCTCCGCCGGTGCTTACATCACCGCGTTTGTATTGACGATGGAGTTGGTAGGTCCGTCTAAGAGAACGATGTGCGGCGTGTTAATGCAATTGATTTTTGCTGTAGGCTTTATGGTAGTGGCCATGTGGGGTGCTATAATTCAGGATCGTATGTGGCTGCAGATCGTGTACGGGATGCATAGCGCGCTTCTGCTCGGCCACTGGTGGTTAATGGACGAATCTCCCAGATGGTTGTGGGCGCACGGTCGCGTCGCCGAAGCGATCATCATCGTGCAGAGGGGTTTAAAAATAAATGGCAGCGACGTACAGGTGGACGCGGCCAAGCTTATTAGCAAATCAAAAGCGCAGCATGAAATCAAAGAGGAAAAATCGTATGGCGCACTGGATCTTCTCAAGACGCCGAATCTCCGTAAAAAGACTCTCAATATATGTTTTAATTGGTTCGCCAATTCGATCGCCTATTACGGACTGACGCTCAACATGGGCAATCTGCTCAGCAATCCATTCCTCACGCTATTTCTCAACGCCGTGATGGAGGCACCAGCCTCCATCTTCGTAATATTTGTCCTGGACCGGACCGGCAGGAGAGGTCTAATTAGCGCATGCATGATGATCGGTGGTGTATGCTGCATCTTTGCCGCCGGCATTACTGGCACGACCGGTGAATTGGCGAATATTATCAGAATTACGATAGTGCTGGTGGGCAAGTCCTGTGTGGCCGCCTCGTTCGCCGCCGTGTACAATTACACGGCCGAGCTATTTCCCACAGTGGTGAGAAACACCGCGGTCGGTATCGGTTCCATGTGCGCGCGTCTCAGCAGCACGCTCACGCCGATGATCTTTTTGCTGGATTCATTGGACCCACGAATGCCAACCGCGCTCTTCGGATTCGTCGTTCTGACGGCGGGCTATTTGGCGCTCTACCTACCGGAAACGCTGAACCAGCCGATGCCGGAGACCATGGAAGACGGCGAAAACTTCGGTAAGGGCGATACCTGTTTCACCACCTGCATGGGCGGTAGAACGAAAGTCGCCGCAAACGATATCGCGATGGAGCAAGCACACGTGGAAGATGAGAAGGGAAACTTTAATAATATATAAAGTGTACTGTCGCTAATAAAAAATTCATAAGGTGCCTTCGATCAGTTCTTATGGTTATATCGCGGAGTTAAAAAAAGACGCAAAGATGTTTATGCTGACAACGTAACATGAAGTTATTAAGTTACTGGTATTAAAGATACCGATTAGACTTTTTTTAGATTCCAATTTTATAATACGTACAATTCATCAATGAAAAGAAATTATTTCATATATAATTATGCATTACATATGAAAAGTTATTATTTAAAAATTATGTTTTGGAATTGCATGTGTGATATTGATATAATATTGACAATGTTTTATTACATTATATTATAATATTATTAATATACATTGTATTATAATATTAATAATATTATATAATCTTATTCTATTTGTGCAAAAAGTATCGAAATGTTTCAAGATTTTAATAATAATAATAATACAAATTTTATACATGTATTATATCATAAAAAAAATAATAATTTTATAGATAAAGAATACACATAAGAGCAATTTCGATTTTGTAAAATGTGTTTTGTTGATTGGATATAGCAGCATTATATATATCATACACTTACATATATGACACTTATTGTACATATATCATACATTTCTATACATGAGCGTGTGATAATCATTAATCACAAAAATTTCAATTTCATGGATGAGCAATCTCCGAAGAAGAAGTTATTAAAAGTTTAAGTGGCACTGTTTTCCCGCTATCGTAAAATCCATCGCCATAAAATTCCTATAAATAATCCAGGAAAATCAACGAATAAATTCGTTTATATCTGACTTATCTTGTTACTTTCAGCAAGATAAATTGGCCGAGAAAAGTTTAAGGGCTGCACGAGATAAAGCGAAAAACGTGCTTTAAAACGTACATATGATCTTAATGGCGAGGATAGCAATTCCGAAAAGATGTTCCGAAGAGATTCTCGGTGAAACCACCAATTCGCTCCTCTCCCTAGCTAATGGAAAAACTTTGTCGCCTAGTTCAATGCTTTTCCAATCATAAAGTTTGAAAAATGGTCGCGTCAGTTATCCGATTTTTTTTACCGTTAAATTAACGATGGTAAAGAAAAATATCTTCCTAATAAGAAAAAATCTTATTCCTGAAAAGTTTCGTGAAATTTTACTAAACAACCTAAATTGTTGCGACGAAAACGTTGCAAGATATACACAATTATCAATTATATTTTATAATTATATTTTCTTTAATTATTATTACCATATATTGTACATAATATTTTATTTTAGATAAAAATTTCAAATATTTGTATATTATCTATATTAAATTTAAATTTGTGGTAATAAAGAAACTGTTTTATGATAATTAAATTATTACATTATCACATTAAGATAAAGATTCTATGCAAATAAACCTTGCAGTTAGTTATCGGAAATCAAATTGAATTAATACAATGCGAATTAATCATAATTTCAATTTTGGTTACATGTCATTTTGAATATCAAATATATACATATATTGAAGAATTAAAAATTAAATATATTTAATTATATTTAATTGTACTTCATTAAATAATGTGATAAAGTAGAATTATCTTACTCATTAAATTCTATACTTCAAAAAGGTGTTATGCATCTTTGCAGCTGAATGCTAAGTACTAAAGTGCAATGTGATTACTATAAAAGTTTCTGATCCTCAATGTCATTCGAGTTATCGCGCTACTCTCATAAAATCTAACATTAAACAAACATAAAATGTATATTTTGCAGGTATATTTATTATCTAGAAAAATATTCTTCAGCATTATATAATTTATGCGCAAACTTTACATGACATGGCTGACAACAGCAAGTTTTTCCGCTGTATTTTTCTATTTTCCGACAGTAAAAAATAACCATCGAGCACAACGGCGCAATGCTGGTTGCCTCTCTTTTTTTACGATGATTCGAGTTTAACATGAGATCAATATATACATCGTCAATGACTTTCGCGAGATTCGCAAAATGCTATGAGATCAGCTGTAACGGTATTAGTAACGTATTCGCGCTTGGATTTCGTTTGCACGAAATTCCATATGAGCGTAAAATCACCATCGATAAAATTAAATATACTTTGGCTCTAAGTCATGATACTAAATTCTGACGATTAAATGTGAAAGTGTATTAAATTGTAGATGAATAATTTATAAGTATAATCTTTAGAGAAAATGGAATTTCATTATCAAATATTTGCTGAGCAGAGCGCACGCATTAGTTTTGCTTTTCTTGGCTATAGAAATCGTTAATCATAATAAATTATCATTCAGTGAGAGATGAAGGAACAATGAAGATATAATTAATACCGCTTGGAGTTCTATAATTTCAACAAAACAATAATAATTAACACAATGAGATATATTCAATTTCACTATTAAATGATATCTAGAGTATCTAGATATAAATATCTAAAGTATAAATATCTATAGAAAAAATTAGAACAAATATCAGACAAAATTCCCGAAAATAAGAATGTGTCTTCGAAAAGCGGAACAACTTGTAATTGCGTGTGCCGCAGCTCGTACAGCTTATATATATGTAAATCCAATCCTGAATCGTACACTCACCTGCGTTATCGAACGCGTATAGGTCCATGCGCGAGGGATGCTGGAGCGGGAGATACGAGAGCACACAGTGGCAAGAAGCGCGCGTCGCCGACTGAACTCCCGCTCTGTGCTCGCCCATTAAATCGCGGAAAACGTTGCACCAGCGCGCGCAACTTTGTCAAACATGGTGCGTCCGCTGCCACAAATTTGATCTCGCGTAGAATTGGATCGCAAAAGTGCCTTTCGTATTCCAAGATTTATCGCCGATTTTTAGAAGACGAAGACTTATGGAGGACGACGAAATAGGAGAAGATGAGAGATCTTCGTTCAATAAAGATCAAATAACTGTGTAATTAATTTGAATTAATTAAAGTTCAATTATTTCGCAGAATCTCGTTCTGCATCAAGATATAATTCGACAATATCCAGTACCAGTTCTAAAAAACAACATATTATTATTTGCAAACTATTTTTGACATTTTCGTAGAACTTTATGATTAATAAAAAAATGATAGTTATAATATTATACATCACACACAGTCCATATAATTTAAACTAATTTATAACTATGTTGCTTAAACTTATGTGATAATAGGGATCATCATTTAATCATTTAGAATTATTTTATTTATTAAATGTCGAATAAAAAAGTCTTCTTGAAAAATTTCGAAATAATGACACATATCTTTTCAATTTAAGCACGTTTTCTTTTTGAGACAATAAAAACAGAAATGAATTTCAAATTTTCATTTCCTACGCAAGCTCCAGTAGAAGTCTGTACCGTTTAGTTTCCACTTTGATAGATGGAAACTTTTTATTGTGCTTTCATATCTCTTGAGCAATTTACGAATTTGTTTTTTAATCGGCTCTTAACTCAAACCGATTAAAAAACAAATTCAATTTAGTACAAAGTGAATTTCATTAACATCTTCATTTATATCTTTCACATAAACTTTATAGAATATATTTGTATCCTGAGAAAAAAAATTGTTCTGATTCAAATCAAGATATCAAATTAAACAAATTATATTAATTATTAATATATTAAATTCTAGCAATGTATTGATTAAAATGATTATAATCATTAAAACAATTTAATATTTGAAATTATCAATAATGTAATTTCTTTTGTTTTATTTATATAATATATTCTTATATCTCATATATTTATATAGCATATTCTTTTGTCTTATTTATTTAATTTTTTTCTTATGATTTTTTACATCTTATTTTTTTCTACATGATGTTGATTGTAAAATAATATTATTTTTTTAATATTTGCTCATTCTCTTACATATTGGTAAATTTTCTCACGAGAAGATAATTATATTTTAATTATCGTCACTAGACTTTAATTAAATTGAGGCCATCTCTGAACACACCATAAAACAGTTGGACATGTCCTAATTGCGAATTCCTGGTGACTCGTTTATAAGCAGCGGGGATACAATACATTGCGCCATGCAAATTATTCTAATTAGTAAAATCAGCATACAAATTTTAGCTTATCTTTATATGCAAAGTATTTCGAATATCGATTAAATAAATATCAAATTAAAAGTTGATTAAAAGTGATTTTTTTGTTAAAGATATATTTTGAGAAGTTTTAAACTACATTATCCTCCTATATTTCTTTTTAAATTATATTTAAAATAACTTTTTCCTTCTTTCCAAAATTATACAATAATGTAAAGTAGCAGTTTCATTAAACAGTCATTAATGCGTTTAATTAAACAGTCACTACAGCATTTCAAAATTTATTTAAAATTTTATTGACGCTTATTTTAAATCTTATCATTTTATGTAAAAATTAATATGTGGCTTTGTACAATTAGATTGCATCTTTTCTAAAGACACAAAGAAACAATGAGCCAATTAAATTTATTTGTTAAAAAATTAAGCATCAAGATCTAATTATGCTTTAGAAATTAAAGAAGATTTCCATTTTTAATATTGTAAAATAATAATTATATAAAATTGAAGAAATCTGAAAAATATATATCAATATGTTTAATTCTTCAATTAAAGTATTATATGTTCAATTGATTAATATTCACATCCACAGCTTTAATTGCTTATTAATTACAAAGATACACGCACAATAAACTGATGTAAAATATGACATAGCATTATATGCATGACATTTCTTTAAAAATGATATCTATGTATATAATGCTTTTGTTAGTACATATACATATGCAACATATGTAATGTCACATAAAAATGTGTGCGACTCTCATTTTTCTCTCCTATGCCGAGTAATTAATCAACATTTTTTATAATTTTAATGATTACTCAACATATATGAATATAGTGTTAACTTTTTGTCATTTCTTTAAATAGAAAATGAAAAGAGAAATACAAGTGTAAAGGGAAATACATCGATGCAGCTCTTATAATGCAATTCTTATCTATTTATTTCAAAATACATTGATAAAATATATATATGCGCATATTTTTTTATCTACAAATTATCCCAGAGATTTTAACCTTAATATTAACAAAGTTCATGGGATATAAAAATTAATTTTTCCGAAATTTTTTCTTTCAAAGAAATTTTTAATTTTTGGTCATTTCTGATATTGAATTTTTAATAATTAAAAATCTATAAGCGAGTTTAAATAATAAATATATTTCGTTATTAATTGCAACAAATAATTCGCGAGAAACCTCTATTATTTTAAATATTATAGGTCGAGATTTTTCTCTTCCGGAATATTTCGCATATTTATATATATGCATCGCTCTCTTTCCTTTTGACATCGCATTAATACCTATGATGGATACAGTCGTAATGGTAACTTCGCACAAAAGTTCGAATATTCATGTTTACCAATCACTCAGGAGAATTTGTACTCTAATAATATGTACAAGAATATACGTTCGCGCTACTCGCCTGAATCTGTCAATCATCATCACGGATGATTAATCAATTAGGCATGCGGTACATAATACCTTTTCTTCAATAATAATTCGAGCTCATTATAATCTCCTCGCTCTTTTCTTCTCTTCTTCATAACGCTCAAAATTACAGCGGTTTTTCGATCGTTGCTTTTTTCGCGGAAAATGACTATCGTGCGCGTACGACAATGCTATTATTATAATGGCATTACACGACATTATCAAATATTACCATGCGCGACGAGAATTGTTTAAGGACGAGCTGTCGACTATGGCATATCCACGTTACTAGGTAATTAATGGAATGAATACAATACGCACTAGACAACAGTAGTAGTAGTAGTAGCATCAATTACTGGATCTTGCGCACTTGTTATATTTTTTTTCATTTCGTATTATAATTATTAAATGTATATATAATGGACATGATTGAACGAATCAGCTTTTGTTTTAGTTAAATTAATCAAATATCACTTAAAACTTTTTTATTAAGTGCGAACATTATTATATTTGCTCTTCTTTTTAAATTATAAATAATTTAAAAACCGACATACAAAATATAGGTAGATAAAAATCAAGAAAAATTTATTAAATGACGACAATTTATTAAAGCCGACTTTACGAACGAATTTTTAGATTTGCTCATGCGAATTCGGCAAGTTAAATAGAGTTAAAAAGGCTATAAATATTTAATGTAAAAATATAATAAATGTTTATGACACGCATCGGCTTCCCATCCGGCGTTGTCATCCGCGGATAAAAAAAATAAAGAAAATATATATATTTTAAAACTGTTATCGCAATTACTGTGCATATTCGATCGAGATATGATTTCGACATAGATACGTAATTGATGGCTAAAATTGCTAAAGAAGGCACATTGTTAGACTTGTTTGAAACAATTCACAGTGATTCAGTCCTGCTTCTACTTCCCCAGGCAACAAGACAAGATTTCGTATACGAAAATACTTAATATATAAAGAGGTCTTCGCCCGCAATATGTTCAATAAACATACATCTAACAATTATTGCTGTGTGGACTAGCGGCAATTTACTCTTCGGCGTCTTCAGCGTCTAAAATACTCTTAAAGTAAAATGGCTGGAAGGGATATCCTACACCCTCGTAGAACTTAGTCATAAACTCGACC
This sequence comes from Camponotus vicinus, assembly GCF_025532165.1. Taxonomy (NCBI): domain Eukaryota; kingdom Metazoa; phylum Arthropoda; class Insecta; order Hymenoptera; family Formicidae; genus Camponotus; species Camponotus vicinus. The sequence continues at coordinate 14,013,858 of NW_028141956.1, read as the reverse complement.
CTAAAGCACAAAACAAGACGAAAATAATGAAAGATATAATAAGAAGCTATAATCATCGAGATATTGCGTCTCATTGACACTCCATAATCAATAAACATAAAAAAATCATAAAAAATAAATGTCGATGTCAGTAATAAAACGACAATTTAGATGATAGATCGTGGATAAAAATATTTTGAAAAATTAATACAGAAAATTTGTGATATTTATCAATTAAAGCTGCAAATTAATTGAAAGTAATTCTTATTAATCGAAAGTTGAATTTAATTTGTCTCTTCTCTCACATCTAAAAAAAAATTTTTTAATCTTCTTAAAAATTCTTAAATTTCTTAAAACCAGTCTTTAAAAAATTGAAAGAAACATACACGTGAGATCATCGTACGTACCAGTGAAGTCGAAGTGTATGAAGAAACGCCGACAAGCCCTCCATCATGACAAGAATGACAATGGTAAAGAAGGCCCAGATGGCAAAGGTGAAAAATAGTATGATGCCATTTTGATACTGATCTTCTTCAGCGCCTAAGCCTATCCGCAATACTCTGTTCCAGAGTACTTCAGATAGCTGGGAATGAGCCAAAGACAGCGCCCACAACCGTAGATAGGAGGCAGTGTGCGAGACGGTAGACAAGACGTATTCTATGGTGTGGATGGATTGATAAATCATCAGCTCACCGAAGTCATCTTCATTGTGACCGTGACCACCTGCCGCATCGTTACTCGCCTCCGTGCTCTGTAATTCCTGCGGCTGCAATTCGATGTCCTGGGACGCACTTCCGTTGCTCTACAGCATGAGCAATGCACGTACAATGTCAGCTAACGTCAGCATTTCATTTGTATTTGCGATTAAATACGGAACGTTAATTTTATCGATATGGCGGATACAAACAAAATATATTTCATCATCTAAATGATAATCTATCTCATTTTCATTTATATTATATATTTCACATATTATAAATCATAATCATTTTTATAGTATTTTATAAATATTCGCAAAGATTGTCTCTCACAAATTTGCAAAAATTATTAATTTTATAATTAAAACTAATATGAGATAAATTCCGCATTATCGAAAACGCATTAATGAAAATGTATTATAAATGTACTATATAAAATAAATAATTTCCCTAACATTTCAAATAAAAAGAAAAAAATGAAATATCAATTAACACAAATTATTATTAATGTAATAAGTATAATATTATGTAATATAATTAATGATAATTGAACAGATAAAATAATGCGTTACTTACGTAAGATTTCCCTGAATTTTTAATTTTTTTTGAGCATATTATAAATAACGGTTTTCCAAACAGCATTACGGGGACGCATGCTAAAGCGGAAAACAGGAGAACTTTTTGCAAAATATCCTGCCCCTCAAACATGTATTGAGAGCAACCCGCGGGCACATTGGCATTTTTGAAGAGCATCATGTTAATAAACGTAATCAAAACTGATGGTGCACAACCTGGTCTTCGTCCTTCATCTACAGTATAATACACCATATTATACGTTAGCGATGATGCGCGCGCGATTACTCTAACAATAAGATAAATTTAATATTTACCGTCAGACGAAGCGTTGTACAAAATCCATTTAATAAACATCAAGGCAGTCATGTAAAAAAACAGGAAGATAAGGAAGAACAATTGCGGTAGAAATTCAAGGAAGAAGCTGGAATACTTCTTGAAATACCTAAAAAATTACAATGCGACGTGATAAAATATACAGAGATCGCGAAAGATTTCATTCATTTTCTTGAAAAATAATGCAAGTATTTTACACGAACATAACTTTCGAAATGCTTTCTATTCTTGTTATATCAAGATGCTATTCATATATTACTTAATCATGCTAATACATATCTTCACACACATAGGAAAAAGATATTGTTCTCACGATTTCGTGATCCAAAGGAGCTCAAGAAACATCGCAGTTTACACTGTTCTATATTAATATATTGATACGTAAATAAAATTTATATTTTTGATAACATTTTATATACTTAGAATATATTATATGTATAAAGTAATTTTTTCATCAAGACTGCAATACTTACATAATATTGACCACGTTCACGCACACACCGAAAATCATGTGTGCGACGCCGATAATGATGGATAACTTCATTTTGAACGAATTCTGAAATACAATTTTGTTGTGAGCGAGCGACCAAACCGGATCTACGCCGAAAGGATATGGCTCCTGCAGATAGTGTTTCGCCTTCGCCTCTGGCAACAAGTCCAACGTCTTGTTATATGTTACATCGTCGATCGTATACGTGGCCCTCCAACTAGATCCGAATATGTTAACTGACTTTGCAAATATATCATTGTAGATGAAACCGCAGTAGATGGAGAACAGACCCATGAGGAGGATGATGTAACGACCGCCGAAAAATAGATTCCAGATCTCATTGTCCGATTTTTGAGCGATGATCTTCTTCTCCCGTAGCACCATGACAGCGCCAAAAAGCGTCAGTATCAGTCCTAAATCAGCAACAAGTCACACCAATAATGATATGTGAGTATACCATATTTCACGTATTTATTATTTTTCATTCATTTTTTTTTTTTTCTAATTTATTCACCGTGACCAGCATCGCCGAACATAATGCCGAACAGAAAGGGAAACGTAATGATGGTGTAAAGCGCCGGATTAGCCTCGCGATAGGACGCCACGCCGTATGCATCAATCAGATTTTGAAATCCTCTTGTAAATTTGTTTGTCCTGTTAAACGTCGGGGGATTTTCATCCGTATGGATCACGTTGAGAAACGATGGTATGGAACTTCCGCATTGTTGCTAAAAAACATATCCCACGTTCTTTCGTTTCATGCTTCATGTATCACATTTTGAATTATTTATTATTACGACCTGCAGATAGTCTCACAAAATAAAAATATTACATGTTTCAACAAATTATAAATTACTTGTTAAAATAAAATTTAAAGATTTTTATTGCGTCCCAATACTTAAAACATTAATGATTCGTTTATTTTTAAAATATTTAAATTAGCGATAAAAATATAATCATGCACGTTATAAACTTAATTAGATTTATATATACTGACCGATCCTTCTGTAAGGCCATTTTGCACGGTCCCAAGATCGGCAATAGGCACCCAACATTCTCCAATAAGACATTTTTTCGACACATCCATATTAAACAAATTCATCGTATGATAAATAGCTTTCATCTTTCGAACCATAATACTCCAATTTGGCAATTCTTTCGCTACATTATGCAGAACACGTTGACGATGATCATGCGTTTGATTTAATACCTTGAAAAATATTATGTCCAAGTACAAATAAGATATTTTCATACTATATCTGTTTAAATATATCCATAAATATTATAATGTTTCTTCAATTTAAATATAAAGAATGTTGTTTTCTTAAATTAAAGAATCTAAAATTTAATTATCTAATAGAATTCAATAAAATTAAATAAGATTTATAACAGATATATTTGCACTGACTGTTATATTTATTTATTTCAATGTACGACAATCTCACCAAGTTAAGATCCGCCAACTGTGTTCGCACAGCTTTCAGCTTTTCCTGACGTTTAGCCTGGCTCGTCGGACAATCATAAAGCGAAGCACGGAAACCGATGCAAACCTTCTTAATACGAGTTTTCAACTGTTCTCCTTGAAAAAACGCCACGAAAGCTGTTTTATGAATTTTGTTGCCCTGAAAATATTTCAAGGAGAGAATCAGGCGCATCAACGAACGAATGTTATTCTCATTTTACAATGAGAATATATTTGATATTTAAAACGTAAATTAATCTTTTGCGAGAGCTATTAATTTTATTCTGGTATTGCCTGTTTGGAAACTCTGAGAGAGAGATACATTTTATTTTATTTTATATAAGATAACGCACATATAAAAAAAAGAGAAAAAGATAACTCAATTTATTTTATGCGTATTTAAAGAAACAAATTATTATTTTACTTACCAAAATTAGTATTGTACATATTATAAATTATTATTTTTATAATTATTGTAATAATTATTTATAATAATTGTTATAATTATTCAAATATATATATATATATATATATATTTCTTTTTAATTATTATAAGACCTTTTGATATCAATTTTTTATAAGCACAATCTACATGCAATATAATAAATTAAGTAATTTTTCTGTATATGTAAAAAATAAAAAATAATCAGAACTAACCGTAGCTGGATCTTCCAATGGCTTTTCAATTTCGGTTTGTCGAAGAAATACGTTTCCACGAGATATACGCCAAAGCATTCTCTCGAAGGCAGGAACTCGTTCGCGATTTATTACTCCACCGACGAATCTACAAGGAAAGAGAGATGTTATTCTAATAGTATATAATTTATTAAGTAGTATATATTATATATAGCATTATATAAAATTGTTATTTTATATTAATTTTGTAAAAAAATTTTCCAATAAAATTATCTATACACACACATATACACAAATATATATATTTATTATACGTTTCCTTCCAAGCCTGTGTTTCATCATTGAAATTAATTAGAGAAAGAATTATGCAACTGATGATTGAAGTACATACACACACACACACACACATACACAAACCATTTTTTCCATTTTAAATAAATGGTATATGCTTTAGTACAATTTATTATTCCAGGACAAATTCTATTAGAATAGATGCGTGTGTTAAAGCAATAAAGAAAAGTATTAAAATACAAAGCTGTCCTTTTTTAATATTATTAAGGCATAGCGTCATATATATACCTGTGTGTGTGTGTGTGTGTGTGTGTGTGTGTGTTACGTATACATTAGTTTATTAATATTATATCTAATACGCACACGCGAGGCTTTTATAACTAACGATTCATCAGCCATAAACTTACTCCAGATGTCCACGAATGGAAGTTGCTGGATTCGGTGCTTCCTCGCTAATGAGCGCCTTGGTGATCGAGTCGTTAGCCTCTTCCTGTTGATACAGAAGAAGAAGAAACGAATCTTGATTCTTCGACAAAACGGTAACATCGATTACACGAAGGAGGACGGCGCTACGAACAAAAGCTGCTGAACTACTTTAGGTACCTCCGTGAAAAACACTTGCGACTTTTCGAGCACGTGCTGAAATTCCGTCAACTCAAGATAGTTGCTCTTCAGATTCACCCCGTTCTGGCTCAGCTCTTGTATATCGTTCTCCGTTTTCTCGAGATGCGCCTGTTACAAGAGAGAATACGATTAATATACTATTAAATCAAGCAGAAATATATTAATTGTAAGTAATAATGTTATTGTTGAATATATATAATAATTAATAATAATATATGTCAATAAAAATATATATAACATAAAAAATTTATATAATATATACAATATATTATGTAACATATAATATATAATATATAATATAAAATATATAATATATTATATATTATAATATATAATATATAAAATATATAATATATAATAGATAAAATATATATTATATATTATATAATATTATATAATATATATTATATTTCTATAATATAATTTTAATAATTCACCGTTTAATCAGATATTTGATTTAACTTTGCGATATGCCAAGATAAAGTATACCTCGTGACTTATCATTGTATTCGTATATTGAAGATGAAATGTATGTATGACAACGTACAGTGAAATATCGATTTAAATCATATTTTACGAAAGAGAAAAATTTTACCTCGAGATTTATAATCTCACGTGGGTTAGGAGCCCGCGGTAGTTCCGTAAGATTATCCGGGATTGGCACACCATCTTTCCTGACTTCCGCCTCGATGTATCGAAGCTTGCGCTCCAATTCGTCGCATCGTCGGACCTCATTGACGAACTTCCGTTGAAAATAATTCACATCGCCGTTCAGCTATAGACAACATATCAAAACGATATTACCGACGTTGAAAACAAAAATATATTTAACAACTTATAACTTCAATATTATATATGTTCAAACAAGTGCACAGAAACTTTTTTTACTTAATCGTATGTTAACTAGATTGGATCATAAGTATGTTTACATAAGTATAACTCCAAAAAATATACATTTAAAAAATCGTAAGTATATAAAATTCTTTTATTCCAATATTTTTGATCCATGAACAAACAAAATCATCGTGGATGGCACTTTTTAATCATCATTATGTTATCATCATTATGGTCAGATTAATTATGTCATAAATGTCATAAAGCAATCAATGGAGATTATATTCAACTTACATCACGAAATTGCACCGTACCGGTTTCTCCTAGTTCAGAAACGGAAAGGTAAGCTGCCTCCGGCTGAATGAACAGCTGGCAAAGGGCCATCTCCTCACTTCTGAACATTCCCCCCATTTTTAAACTGATTTAATCCTTATCCTGTGACGAGAAATAATATTTCTTTTAAACTGCAGCTTCTTTTATTTTCTTACTTTCTATTAAGCATGAGAGAAAATATTTAAAATATAACACATTTTATAAATTGATTAATTCCAAAAATTACTTATGAAATTGCATTTTTTATAAATATATAACTGCTTTAAAATTATTTATCTTAGCCGTACAACAAATCATTCAGCCGAATCAACTTAAAAAATAAAATTTTTACATGATACTATTTAACATGAATATTATTACATATAAACATATTAATATAAATAAATTAATGTAAACTGAAATTTTAATTCGGGTGTGCTATTTTTAAAAATAATAAAAACGCACGTAAAAATGTAATAATGAGATGTAAAGATATTCATGAATCTTAATCTACAAGAATTATGACAATTGATATATTGCGCAAACATTGATACTAGATAAGATAATTGTGTGTGTGTGTGTGTATTTGAAATTATGTCTTATTAACATGGTACACTTATTATTATCAATTAATAAATTTATCATGTAAAATATAAAAAAATAGAAAACGAGGCCATTATAAAACGTTAATTTCACATATTTCTTAGCCATCTGTTAATATATTTGTTAGCTCTCTTAATAAAATGCAGCATGAAAAAAGTACTGAGCCTCCTGAACAGATAAAGAATCAGTACAATTTTTACTTCCTATTAAAATATATGAGTTGTAAAATTTAAAATAAAAAGACCTGTCACATTTGTAAAAAATAAAAGACGAAACATTAAGCGTAAAATAAATTTCCGAATAAATCACAAAGTTCTTTTCATCAACTGACAATAATTTTAGGAATGAGATATATAAAAAAGTTCACTGAACGTAGAAAGATTCAGAAATGTTAAAACCGTAGTAAAAGACTTTTCTTGTTAGTAAGAAAACTACCAATATTTAATTTGCAAACAACACTCGTTCGTATTCGACCTTGGAGAATCGAAGATTTTCTCATAGATAGAAAGTTTCGATAGATACGATTTCTCATAGATACGAATTTCTGTACAAAATGCAACGAGAGGTATAATTAGAATTAGATGATGAAACAGTGACGCTTTGACATTATATCTCGTGAAACGTAATCGCCAAAAAGTCAAACGAAATGTTTTACGGCGCTATTTCCATGTAGGTGAAGACGTCAGGGTAAACACACGAGTACGAGATAAACGAAATGTTCATAAATATGTATGTGAATAACAAAGTAGTGTATACTTGCGTTCCTCGTGCATCCTCGTCGGACTAAATTCTCACTGTTATCTCATTCGTCGGCGAATAAAAAAATTAATATTACGCACTTGCTTTTGAAATCTAGTAGTTATCAATAACAAATACGCATATATATGCACATATATTATAAAATTTAAGAAAATAAAAAAAAAATTGGCTCATGTCACGAACACGGCGATGACTCGAGACTATGTAGATTTTCAGTTTTTGTTGAAATGTAAATCATGTTCTACAAAATTTAAAAAATGATATTTCTCGGAGACATGCCGGAATATTTTCCTTCATCACAAGTCATCCGCGTTCGATAAAAGACTAGATAAAGAAACGATTCGATATATTAATTTTCTTAGGCAGGAATTTCTTGATGAGAAATTTTGATGTTATTATATATAAGATTCATAATTAAATTACTTCAATACTACAGAAATTTACAATGCTTTCCTTATTAGATATTTTAATGACATTTTCGTGTATATATATATATATATATATATATATATATATATATATACAAGGTGTCCCAGACCACCCATACACCCCTTTTAAAATGTCAATCTTAAAATTGACCTTGAAAGTAACTGTGATAAAATAACAGAGCCACTTTTAGAAAAAACGTTTGATACAAAAGTTTCTTATTTTTTCACGTACAATTCGAATCTGTAATAAAAAGTACCATGTTCCCCTAAAAAAAATTCAACTTCCGATCCGGATGACGTATTTCCGGTCGGAATCAAAAGTTGAAAATATCACCATTTGATAGAGCGTACCCGATTTACTTAAAAATTGTTTGCGATTTTTGATAAAAGCCATTTATTTTCATTTTAAAAGGGGTGTACGGGTGGTCTGGGACACCCTGTATATATATATATGTGTGTGTGTATACATATATACGTATGTATGTATGTATGTATATATGTATATATGATTGTATGTATCTTTTTTGAAATAAGTAATATACATTGTCAGCAAGTTCTTAGCTCGATTAAGTATCAAAAAAATCATTAGCTTTCCTTTGAGCGGCTCAAACTGTTTTGCTTATCAGTATACCATTGCCTATAGCGAATTCTAAAGAGAACTTCGAAATGCTAACGTGTTATCAACGCGACTAATTAACATCTCAAGGCCCGTCTGCTTAAATCAACGTTTTCATTGATGTATAGAGAATATTTTATTTCTGTGTTGCAACGAAGAGAATATTTTTATTTCTGTGTTGCAACGAATTAGTTCTCTTGAATTAATAAAGTAACGAAAAAGATATTTTGAGATGATGAATATTTCCTATTTGAGCGTGAACTTCAACGTGAGAATATTATATTTAAACGTCGATTTATATAATATAATATATGACATTTTATATTTTAAGAAAAGATAATAAGCGACGAAAACATTTTCGACATCACACGGTAGCAGTCCATCAAAATTTCTGTCCAGAAATTGTATTGCTACATTTAATTGCTTGTCGCACATTCTTCCTCCGTTTATAGCAAGAAACGACTTTAATTGAATAAGTATTTGTCACATTGGCGTCGTAATATCATCAAAATACAAGAGAAGAATTATTAAGAGAATTATTCTCATATTTCATCGCATTAATATTTACAAATTAGTTTCAATTCTGTTATATTAATCCATGTTAAAGCGTAATAAAAAAGAAAAAACTTGAAAGAATAAAATTCTTTTCCAATTTTCATATAATTCATTATTGATTATATTAGCAATATACAAAAACTTCACTGCAAAATTTTTATAAGTGATGAAAAAATTTGCTTTCTGTTGCTTGATTTAATTTTAATACAAATTATTTATGCTTTAATTTTTTTAGGCAAATTTTCCATTACAAATCATTAAGATTCGTTATTATTAATAATTATTAAAATTAATATAATGCTAAATAATCAAAATTTGATGACTAGTCTTTAAATAAAGATAAAAAAATAAAACAAACTTTAGTACTAAATAAAAAAATATAGAAATATATTCGAGAGATATTTAATCGACATCGAATGAGTCTGAGAGTGTAACCATGGAATGTAACAGTTGCGTGCGAAAATGCGGTAAATAGGTAAAATTGCGACAAATTGACAACGGACGGGCGTTGGTTTCCTGTGAAATTACAGAGACAATTATTAGAACTTTACCTTTATATGTCAACGATTAAATAAATCGCGTTGATGTTAGCATTATCACATACATTATTCTCTTATAATCTCACAATAAAAAAGAAAAGAAAAAAAAGACAAAAACAAAAGTCTATTATCTGAGAAAAATTACCTAGAAAATAATGTATTATAAAAGTAAAGAACCTGATAATGAAAGAGAGGAAAAAAGAGAAGAGGAAAAGAGGGAGCAACCACTTATATTGCTGATTAGGTTGTAACCTTAATAAACTCGGAGCAAGTTCTTCACGTGTGCGCTGTTATGGCTGACTATGAACTATGTGAGATTATAGTTTGCGAGATGTCGATTCCAACAAGTGTTATTGTAAAAAAACAACGTATGTCGATCAGCGACATGATAACAATCAGACAAAACAACAAGTAACGAGTGAGAAATGTAACAAATGATATCTCTTCAAATGATATGAGTTATATCATAAGCAATGAAAAAAAAAGTTATAGTAAGTTATATTGTGTGAACTATACATTCTCTGATTATCCGAGTGTTTTACGAGAAAGAAAACCTAGCAAAGCAAATTTTTCTTTTGATATAAAACATAAAGCTTCCTCATAAATAGCACAAATAAAAATATAAAATACCAAATGTGCTATGTATATCTTTTCAACAATTAAATATTCATCTGTTGATTACTAAAATATTACTAAAATCGATGTACATTACTATTCAATTATGACCGAAATTATCTTAAAACTGATAATAGCATTATAATGGCTTTCTAAATGTCAATCTAATATACTCTACGATACATGAGATTTTTGAATGATTCATAATATACATAACGTCTGTAATGTGCAAATAATATGCCGACACATTATACTACGTAATGAAGATTGACGAATTGTACGTATCAATTTATCACCTTATCATAATTTAATCTAAATTGAGATCTTAATTCAAGGTTGTCGTTAAAATTAAATCGAGCCAAAAATCGATCGTTGAATCGATCAGCTTAAAAATAACGTAAGTCTAGAATTAATAAAAGTAAATATAATAAATAATAAATAAAAGTAATAAAAGTAAAAATAATCGCCGAAATGTACTTCATATATAACAATCTATGGGAAAACAACAAATCCACGTAACAATCACATCATAAGCACATCATATATTGTTAGAAAACAAGAAAAATCCTGCAAGGCAACCGTTCTTACTTGCCAGACACATAATTTTTATCGTATTTATATATTATTCTCGAAACGAGATTGAGTCTGATTATCTTATGACACATTTATCGAATCATACACTTGACGTACAGTAAATTACAGATGCTAATACGGGCAGACGTTCATGGATCGATGAAAATAGCGCGAAAATATTGACTTACACTACTGATAACACATACGTTTGTCAAATCGCATTCAGACTACCGGCGATTAAACGTTATCGTTCTCTGAAAAAAAGGAAAAATATTATATAACAATACTACGAGAGCGCGGATTTGAACGGACATAATCGTACCGAGCGACTGGCGCACGTCTCGTACCATGTGAACCTACAACTTCGTCGTTGGTTCCGATTCAACGAGTGTGAAACAACACAAGTCCGGGTCAACTAGCTACGAACAAGGACGGCAACGAGAGAGAAGAACGCTCACAATGAACTTGCTCATTGTACATACATATACCGCGCGTCAGATGCTCGTTCAGAATCAATTTAGCGTGTCAGATATTGCTGTCAACGTATAGCACGTAGTACAATATCGACATCACGTGCCAGAGAGATAATCGTTTCTTTTTACAGGAAGCGCGAAGATTAAATCCGCACAAAAGATAATACGCGGAAGCTATCGTCCGCTGAATCGAAATTTCTTCATACTTTTACTTACGTTCTTGTTTGTATAAACTCACTTGATTCTTCACAGATACACTTGAACGCAGTCATGAAATGGACCGTAATTTTTTTTTAAACTTGTTCTTCTTTTTAATTTTTGATAAAAAACGGAGAAAATCTAGTACGTTTTCTCTCTTTCAGACAAACTATACTCCAATATTTACCATTCAAAAGTACGAAACCAAAGTACAAAATATTTGAATATTTCTCTACAAAGTAATAACGTATTAAACGTATTAAAAAACCGATTTTTAGAGCTTATTGTATATTGTAATAGCATTCACACACACGAGTTTTTATAGTTTTAAAATACCGGCAAAAAAGTAAAAAAAATTTTGCACGATTGAAAAGTGTGTAAATCGACGAACATCGTGAAATATGGTGAATGGAAACACTATCTTTATATTCGAACATGTCTTCAAATACAAATGTGCACGTTCAGTTCATTAGTCGCTTTTGGCAGGCAGCTAATTAAGATTTTTCAAAATTGTCAATAATTACGTCGCGAACAAACAAGACAACGCAAATAAGTGTGTTAATTAGGAACAACGATTCTTGTTACACAAATTTGCATATTGTTCTTTTTAGTCTGCAATTGCTGAGTTCTAAGAAGAATAATGAATATAATAATAATATATGATATAAACAGGTGGTTCAAGAAGCAAAAGAAACCAAAAAAATAAATGATAGTTCTACAATACGATATACAAATAAAATTTTATATTAAAAAGAAAATACGTTACAAAATATTCTGATTATATAAATTATCTATGAATCATGATTTTCATAATCATGATTCATGATTTTAGGTAAAAGTTTTAAGGATGGAGAATCTTTTTACCATGAAAAAACCTCTGTCTAAAATGTTATATATTAAAAATAGTCTTAATTTACAAAGCGATATCGAGAATTGATAAAACATATATTTAATTATATAATAGAAATCTTTTGAAAAGATTTTAAAAAATGTACTACATTTTATGATATTTTATTATGATGACCACACAATGTTTTTTCCGGATTTATTGTCATTTACTCGGCGCACGGAGATACTTTTTGCTGTGTCATATCATTATCGAAATATCTAATTATAATATTCTTTTACTTGTTCGATTTCTCTTTATGTATTTTACAGTTTCCCTAATTATTCGGTAAGTTTTCTCTATAATTAATTCAATGTATATAATTTAACAAGACATTATTGTCCATTTTATTACAAAAGATTATTATTTTTCTTCTACTATGAGCTTACCTCAATGACACTATTTTTTATCGCACATTTAATTTGAATTACGAGGTTTCTAGATATTTCTGGGAAGCATGAAATAATTGTTTAAAATAAACAGTGCATCGAGATTCCATGTGCGATAACACTTAAGATTGAATCTAATGTCTCTTGAGTCTTATCTTTTACTTGCATAACTTGTTATTGCCGTTGAGAATAAATTGAAATAAAAAACTAAACCGTTTTATTATTATATTCTTGAATTTTAAGAGTGTTAAGAGAGAAATACTTCTGCGTTAAAAAACTAATATAATATTTTATTCCTGTGTAGTACTTGGTTCTTATTAATTGCTCTTATTAATTCAACTTTCTCATAAAGCTAAAAAGATAGCTCCTTTGTAATTCCGCTTCGCTATTTTATTTTATTGCACGCATAATCAATCAGATGACTTTACAATCCTTATGATCGATGAACGCACACGTTGCTCGCATGATCATTAATCGAAATCTTACTCTCGGGGAGGAAAAAAGATAATTTTATCGAAATATATCTTCTTTCCATAAACACATTAAAAAAAAGACAAACCTTGTCGAAAACTCGTCGATACTCGTATAAATTATTGATACGTGCAACCTATCTCCACACAATAATGAAACTTTAGTCCAGTTTATCACACAAGTGCAATATACTCGCGACTGATTTGACTAGATCCGACACAACGAATAAATCCCACCTTCGCGATGCAAGAAAAGTAGAGGTGGGTTTGGTGGGAGAGGGAATCAGAACTCGTGACGATCTCCTGTTAGCAAGATAAGAGCGGATTATGACAGAGCGCTGTCTCTTTTGCATCGGTATTGTGTGTAGCGCCGCTTTCACATGCGTACATCTGATTGGGATTGTCGCGCAATTGTATAGAACGGTTACGATACTTTCGACCACTATCATGCAAATCGATCTCGTTGGAGAGATAGACCCAATGATAAGTTCAATGGAAATAAAAGTAAATAGGAGAGGGCAGAAGAGCATGAAAGATCTATCCGTGAAGTCTTACATTAAAAATGAATTTGACACATTTATCGTTACATGTATGAATATCTTTTAAACTTAACATCATAATAATCTCCAACAATGTGTTCACCTGTAGAGAATATGGTTAACAGCCGATGCATTTCTAAAGGTGCGGCTATTTCAGACTTAACACAGGTCATAGATGGAGAAGCATGCGTAATTCTGGATTGACTTGGTACGAAAGATAAAAAAGAGCAGAACGAAGTAACGAAAAGCTAATAATCAACACGAATAATTGCAATGCAATGAGTTCGATAAATCATAATCATATCTCGTGTATTTCATGATAACAAATTTTTTTCTGTCGGTACATTATATGTGTGTGTGTATATATATATATATATATATATATACATACTGAAGAAATAGGTATACCTTAGAAGCTTTAATGAAAAAATTCTTTTTCATGTTTCAAAGAAAATATTTTCATTGCAAAAAAAAATCTTTTGCATATATATATTTTATTTTGAAGGTATATATATATATATATATATATATATATATATATATATATATACACCTTCAAAATAAAATATAAAACAAATAATTCATCAATAATTATAAAAATGTAATGCAAGAGATTTTTTTTGCAATGAAAATATTTTCTTTAAAACATGAAAAAGAATTTTTTCATTAAAATTAAATAATCCTGGTTGAAAAGCTAAGATGCGACAAATAGAACAAGGATGCGAATATAAGCGGGCTGATAACGCAAACCTAATCGTTGATGGCGTGCAAAAAACTCCCTTCACCAAAACAATTATATTTTGCGAGATGAAAACTTAAGTCACTGATTGCAATTATTTTTAGCTGCATAACACTTTTTCCTTACAATAAATAGGTTATAGCAATACTTGAGTATTGCGTACAATTGTTTTAAGATTAATTGCCCTGCTCGCACATACTCGTACAATTTTTTAAATTAACAATTTTTTTAAATTAAAGATTTACAATAAATTGCATAATGAAAATCTAATAGCAAAAATAATGAAAATTTTCGGGAGCTCCTCGGTTACATCGCTTCGCATCGCTGTTGCCCGAGATTCTCTTGAAAATGATAAGGCGAATATGATAATAAGAATGATAATAAGCGGTTGCCGCACACTACCTTTGTATGACATACTTCGTATAAATATTTGTTATCTTCTGATTATTAAGGTTTACCGCTCGTATGACACTGTAATTCATACAGTCGTAGTTATTTATCCTTAACGAACAAAAGACTCCGCAAGCTTATTTTTGATACTCAAAAATTATATCGCAATTATACATAATTACGCAATATAAAAACAATTCGAAAAATTTGCAAAAATATCGATATTTGATAATAGACGCAATTGATAAAGAAAAATATATTCTTTATTAAAAAAACACAATTATTTTTTCACTATCGAAGTCAAAACTCAGTTACAATTAAAGTATTTATGTTTTAAATTAAAATTCCTGCAATGTGCATTAAAAACGCATAAATATGAACCGCAAAAAATCTAATAAAAACGACAATGTTGTTAATGCATACGAAAAAATAAAATGGTCGTGTACTGAAATTCTATAACAAGTTTGATCTTGCTATCGATGCGAAGTATCACCAATAACGAAACAATGATAAAATATTTGTTACTTTCTAAGATAATGTTTCATCGAATCTTGCACCAGATGCCTAGCGGCTACGATAATAGAAGCGATATCTCCTGTAAGGTCAGTACTTATTCTTGTATGATTTCTAGGTCGTTGCAGTGGCCTCCGATCTAACGGTCAACTATTACGCAAATTGCCGTATCTCCAGTGACATCTTTCATTATGCAAAACGATAAAATTGATGTATTATTACATTACATACGCGCGCGTGGTTCATTCGAGAAGAACACACGTGATGTTATGCTCATATGCATAGATTAGAGTCACGTGATGGTTGATAGTTTGAACAGCTTTAGTCTCTTCAACAGCTTTAGTCTCTTCAGGAAATTAAAGATCATAATTTAAAAAATATATATACAGGGTGTTTCATTTTAATCGCCCCAGGCAAATATCTCGAAAAATATGGAAATTATGAAAAAATGTTTCGGACAAAAGTTGTATGGTTTCGAGGGGGCCATAAGATGGTACCATTGGTTTGATCTTGAAGAGTCATTTGAAGGTCACGTGAAGGTCACTTCAATTTTTTTAAATGGAACACCCTATATATTTTTGCACATTCTTGTAGCTTATGTCGAGAGCTTTCCAAAACACTATAATTAAGTACCTTTTCGTTAAGTACTTTTTGAGTTATGAGGCTTGAAATGATTGATAATTTCTTAATTTTACATAAACCATAAAATATCTTGTAAAATATTCATTTTTCGATTATCTTACCTTAATATTTTTACGTACAAAATAATGAGAGGAATCAATTGGTGTAAAGAAAACACATAATTGTTTCGAAAAAAAAAACGTAATTGTTAATTGCAAATTACATTTTTTTTTTCGAAACAATTATGTGTTTTCTTTACACCAATTGATTCCTCTCATTATTTTGTACGTAAAAGTATTAAGGTAAGATAATAGAAAAATGAATATTTTACAAGATATTTTACGGTTTATGTAAAATTAAGAAATTATTTCAAGCCTCATATCTCAAAAAGTACTTAACGAAAAGGTACTTAATTATAGTGTTTTGGAAAGCTCTGGAGATAAGCTACAAGAATATGCAATGACAAATAGTAGATTCCATTTAAGAAATTTAAGGTGACCTTTATGTGATCTTCAAATGACTGTTCAAGGTCAAACCAATGTTACTATCTTATGGCCCCCTCGAAACCATACAACTTTTGTCCGAAATATTTTTTCATAGTTTCCATATTTTTCGAGATATTTGCCTGGGGCGATTAAAATGAAACACCCTGTATATATATAATGAATTTTTGTCAAGCCATAATTACCTCTACTTTTTAAAAGCTTCTCAGATTATTAAAATTATATATTAAAATCATAAAATAGTTAATTTTTTAGTGATCGTGTAAGATCTAAAATATTATGCGTTCATTTTCATTTTTAAAACATTAAAGATTATTTAATTTCGAAATTCTTCCACGTGCGGTAAAATTTTGTTTTAAAAATAAGACGAATTAATGAGTTAAAATGCAATGATGCGCGTGACTATTCATTATCTCTGACGGAAATAATCAATCATCGTGAAAGCAAGACATGCATACATATATATATCGCAATATAAAATATTTAATGATATTATAAAAACTGCGAATAATCTTATCTCATGTTGGCTTATTCATTATAATAACAGTCTTATAAATTCCAATCTGATAATTATGAATAAAAAAACACTAGTTATTACATTATTTTTCATTTTACTGCATGAAAATACGAAAAGAAAAATTATTTATCAATTTTGCATCAAATATTATAAATGAGAAATTGTGTGCATTATTTATAATTTCTTCTTAATTTCATTAATTTTTTATTAATTTTTCTACTTTAGATTACATTTTGTAGAATTTGCTCGGAATCAATTATAATATATAAGTTTATACAAGGGGTGTCTCACTGTCGCAATACATGTACATTTTTCCTGGAATTACTTATGCATTACTTCGAATTACTTCGCATTACTTCGAATTACTTCGAATTACTTTGCATTACTTCGAATTACTTCGCATTACGTTGTATTATTTCGCATTTTACCGCGCTTACGTCTGAAGCAGCATCGATAGCATAGGAATGGGGATGAGTGGGGGTCATTTTGGACGGTACACAGTGTCTGTATGCATGTGCGGCCGTTCAGAACCATTCCCACTCCCATATTGTCGATGTTAAACTTATAGAAAAGTTCAATCTACAAGATATTGTATCTCCTGATTATTTGAAGCAACTTCTCCTTTTTACTGGATATGACAATATCATATCAATAAGCAAAATAAACGAAGAAAGACTTTTGCCAAAGAAAAGTTAACTTTATTGTTAACTCCTGAAGAAAAAAAAGATTTTTTTGGTATATACACGACAAAAGAACAATATTTTGAAATTTTATTTAGGCGTAAAGAATTATTAAATATATTAATTAAAAGTAGTAAAAAGTTTCTTGAATCTACTATTCTTGAAAAAACTCAAGAAAAAAATTTAGAATGTTTATGTGACGTTAGTACACAACATCAAAGCACGTCTAATAAACGTAAATGCTTAAATAAAGATAGAAATATAAAACGTAATAAAAATAATTTTGATGATACAATTAATACATCTAAAAACAAATCTTCTTATTTAACTGAAGACGATAAATCTAATGCTGTTAATCATATTAAAAATGTAGTTTCAAATTATATTATTAAATTCCTACATATAATATTAAATTCCTACAAAACATCGATTATGATGAAGCTAAAAAATCACAAACTCTTTCTAACTTAGATAATATTAGCATAGAAATAAAAAATCAAACTGCTTATGTAAATTGCACAGAGTGCAATTTTTTTTCTAAAACATTTACACAAATTGAAAATAATAAATATAAATGGGTTCTTTCAAATTTTAATAAGCATTTTAAAATGCATTTTAAAAATAAAAAGTCAAAATATGGTAAAAAATTCTAATATTTTAAATTTTCTTCAAGTAAATCCAAAATCTAATGTAATAGAAAAAAATAATGAACAACCTGATGAATGTAATAATAATGTCGTCATAATTCCGTATGATAATGCACTCAAGAAAATACATGTATGGAAGCTGAAAAATTATCAAGTGTCTCATTATGTTCTTCATCAAGTGTTGATGATTCGATTCAAAAAGAAATTAATTTTATTGAAAATGTATCACAAAGTTCTAATTTCATATGTACTCAATTTTATACGGATGATCAACTAACATCATATAATGCAAGTCTTTTCTTGGATTTTTCCTCGGATTTTTCTAAGAGTGAAATTACTAAGGAGGCAAATCAAAATGACAACAGCAATTCTGATGAAATTATCTAGCTTCCACAAAAAATAACAAATTTTCCAAGCAGATTAGATCGAACAAAGACAAAAAGAAATCTTGTTTTAGATATAAATCAAACGAAAATCACAAACTTTGTTAAAATTTGTGAACGTATCAAACAGCATGTAAATGAATGTGAAATAATTTCTCAAGAGTTTGTTTCCAATTTAAGACTTTTGGATGAGGAAAAATATTATGCTGCCTATTATAATAACACATTCTATATTGGAAGAGTCATTGAAATATTTGAAAATTCTACAAAAATTAAATTTTTAAAATCCGAATTAGATGTTTATAAATGGCCCAAAGAAACAGATATTCAAATAGTACAAAATGAATACTTATTCTTTGGATCAGTTACTCTAATTGGAACCGAACCGTTTTATTTAAATAGACATGAAAAAATATTAATTGAAAAAAGATACAAAGAATTAAAGAGAATATATAATGATTAACTATATGTAACTCAAATATGTGTACAAATATTTGTATTTTATATGTGTTCATGTTCGTAAATTTAAAATGAAAGATTTTTATTCTAAACTTATATATATATATATATATATATATATATATATATATATATATATAAAAGTTTAGAATAAAAATCTTTTATTTTAAATTTACGAACATGAACACATATAAAATACAAATAAAATTAGTACAGATCGGAATAAAATCATTAATGATTTTATAAATTATAATATTTAGTTATACATATATTTTTTAATTATTCATGTATATATTTATTTTATATATATATATATATATATATATATATATATATATATAGGTAAATGAATAATTAAAAAATATATGTATAACTAAATATTATAATTTATAAAATCATTAATGATTTTAGTCCGATCTGTACTAATTTTATTTGTATTTTATATGTGTTCATGTTCGTAAGTTTAAAATAAAAGATTTTTTTTTAATTAATAATTGGAACAAAGTTTAAAATAAGACATTTTTTAAAATTTATAATATGTATATTTTGCAAAATAAAAAATTATAAATAAATATATTTGCATTACATAGAATTACTTTATATTTCATGGAATTGTTTCGTATTACGTCGCATTACTTAGAGTACATGGTGCATTACATGGAATTACTTGAAATTACCTGATAATTCGCAATACATGTACAAATTTTTAGTCAGTGAGACACCCCTTGGGTTTATATGTGTAGGAATATATGTATAACTAGGTTTTGAAATTGTATATGACGACTATATCACGTACATATACATTCTTCTCTGCGTTTTAATTTTACTCTGCATTTGTAATTTTTTGAAGTCTACTTTGTAAATTAACATTAATTCCTTTAAAAGGAAAAAGTATATTAAGCTGCTATCGGTGAAATATAATAGTTGTACATTCTTCAAATGAGAGAGAGAGAAAGAGAGAGAGAGAGAAGTTTTGTCACGATACTTGCATCTATTAAATTCATAATGATAGCAAATTAAAAACATGTGAGTAATGACAAGTCTTATCGTTATTGCTAACCTTCCGTCGATTGCGTGACCTCCCGTAAGAATAGGTCTTCAAATAGAAACAGCATATATCAGATTCTACGCCTAAATTGACTATGATTGAAAATTATTTCACTCTTTCGTTGTTATTCTAAATAAATATAGACCTCTAGAGCAATAATTATACATACATGCATATATATACTTGTCGCAATTAAATACTGCATTATTATTAATTTATTGGCGATGTAACATATAGCACACTAAAGTTTATATTGTATATATATACTTCAATTCTATTGAGTTTTTTTTCTAAACGCGAATATTACGAATATCAGAAAATAATTTAATATTATATAATAAATTAATGACTAATTAATTTTCATAAATAATATGTAATTACATATCACGACGATAGTCACGTAATTCATTTAATCAGATAAAAATCAGAAATAACAGGATCAAAATTATAAGTTATCATTTCATTACAATTCTTACGAATAATAATTATTTCTTTCTACATATGCTTGAAATCAAATATATTTCGTTCGATGCTTTATCATTCGATTTCGGCGATCTAAAGAATACATTGATAAATTCGGATTGACGCATAATACAACAATCGAACCAGGATTAGCATAATAAAAGGCTTCGTGAGAAAAAGAGACAGAAACAGACAGACAAAAGGAGAGAGAGAGAGAGAGATATTAATCATTCAATAAATAATTAATCTATAATTTTATATAATTTAATGTTTTGCGTATATATAAAAGAATTTAACAATATACGAAGTATTTCATACCACTATTTTACTGCTGAAGTGTCACCGTGCCAATGATAACAAACCGTACACGCCGTCAAAGTCGAACAATATGTTATTATTAATTCGTCGTTGATAATAAATATATGTATATATGTGTGTGTGTGTGTGTGTGTGTGTGTGTGTGTGTGTGTGTGTGTGTGTGTGTGTGTGTGTGTGTATGTACGTATGTATGTATACATAGTACGCAAAATATTTCGGCGACACATTAATAATAATATATTGTTCGACCTTGGTGACGTACAGCAGTCTTATCATTTGCATGACGACATTCTAACAGTAAAGTAATGGTATAAAATGCTTCGTATACTTGAATTCTTTTCCTAAACGCGATCGTGACAAAGTATCGAAGTAAAATAATTCGATTCGTTATGATTATTACAATTAACAAATAATTAATTTTTGATAAACGACATGAAATTGCGCGGCATGATATGCGCGCGACGATAAATCTTTCTCGAAGCGCAATTATTCATTATTGCAAGTAAAAATCAAAGCAACAGAAATAAAAAAGATAAATTATCGTTTCATTATTAATTCTTTTATTATGTCCTTACGGATAATAATTATTTCTTTAATAATGCTTAGAGAAAGAGAGAGAGAGAGAGAGAAAGAGAGAGAGAGAGAGTCAAATATATTTTGTCTGATGCTTTACATTTTTCTAAAATACAAATATAAATTAATTAAATAATTGTTATATCATAATTTTTCATTACTTAGTCTTTATCATAAATTAATATTTCAAGCTTACGATTCATATTATTTTGCATATGCTGTACATATCAATAATAATCAGAGATTGTTGTCACTAGTATCATATGATTTTGGTCTCGCATAAATATCAAGTAAATCGTACTTTTCATGTCTCTCTTACGACATAATAAAGTGCGTATTTCGTGTGATTGTTCCGCGATCAAGAGTACCGTTCAAAGTGTTTCGCAATCATTGCATATACGACTAATCATGATTAATCGTATTTCCGCGAATAAAAGTGTGAGTATGAGAAAACAGCAAAGAATGAACAACAGAGGAAAAGGAATCTGAAAAAGCTTCGGATGACAGATGGAGTAGAAGAGAGAGTTGAAGAGAGGGTGGAAAGAAGAGAGAGAGAAAGAAATATGGTATAAGTAATTTATAAATTATTTATATATATTATTTTTAAAATAGATATATTGCTCGTTTTTTTCATTTCCATGATAGTAATTCACTCTAAATTATCTTATAATATAATGCATATATAGAATATTTTAAATTTTACTTATAAAATATTTAAAATATCTATGAAAAAATATATATCTGTAGTAAAATATCTTTTTGTATTAAATAATATTTTTATGTAGATATTTTAATATTTTATAAAATATGTCACAATAGTTTTATGTGATTATTAGATTTTTATATACAAATATTAGTTTTCTTTCTTATTGATTATATTTTTCAAAAATTTATGAAAAGTTTCAAGAAAAAACTCTTTTTAATTATGCAATTTATAATATTGCAATTTATATAATTATTTATATAATATTGCAATTTATAATATTAAACTATGTTTAAAAAAGAAAATAAAAAATCGATAGATAATTAGTTTTACAAAAAGAGATAATTAGTTTTACAAAATCAATTATTTTACTTATATATATTTTACTTACTAGACACTTTATACAGAATAGATCAATTATTTTACTTATATATATTTTACTTACTAGACACTTTATACAGAATAGATCTGTAAAAGTAATGATTGTATTTACACTTAATTTCTGATGATTGCCTTTTCATTTATATTAAATAATCAGAAAATCGTCAAAACTGTAATGTTATATCAGTTATTTCTTTAAAAATAATTTTTTTTAAATCTTTTAATCCAATAATCAGAATATATGAGTAAACATTACAGTGGAAAAAAGTTGCTAATTTGACTAAATATACTTTGTATATAACATAAAAGCTGAAAACGCAGCACGATTGCGTGTGATTAAATAATATTAATGAATATGTATAAAATATACATTTATTATTATAGATTTTATTCCGAAAAATCTTAAAAATTCAGTAAATATTGAATTGAATATGCGTAAGTGTATCTGTACATTTACATAACTAATTACATAAATAATAACGATATGTATTTTTCATACTATTAAAATTTAAAATTCGAAAATCACGGCAAACGAAAAAGAGAAATAATTTCTTATATCATTTTATTTAAATAAAACAATTTTCCAAGAATTGATTTGACTTTTTACATTATTTCGAACACATATATTTTTATCTTGAATTAATAAAGTTTAGATATTTTAAATTTGATATTATTTTAAAAAAAGAAATAATCCTCAATAAGAATCTCCATATAATTATATTATAAGATTTGTATGTACATATTAATAAATAGTAAAGCGCAATTATTGTACACGAGTATTTTAAGTTCCATTCTATTTCATGAATTGCTGCGTCTGCCAAAAGATGGCAACATTATCGACTTTCTCGTGAGTAGAATATTATGATGAACATATATAAAGCTGAGGTACTAGTATGAGAGCGTCCTTGTCTTTGGGGAGCAAAGTGTTCAATGATCGTTTAGTGAGAATACTGTTGCTGAAACCCATTGTTAAAGCTATATGACCGCATCCGTGTTTTTTTAAAACATGAGATGCAATTTTTGGAAGGCCTCTTTACTTTATAAGAGGCTTCTAATCATATATCAATACACATATACATACAAGAAAATATACATACATACATACATATATATATATATATATATATATATATATATATATATATATATATATATATATATAATAAACATCCTTGTATTTACTTAATTTATTATTTTATATATTATTACTTATCTCTCTCTCTGCTCTTATTATTAATTATTATATTGTTAATTAATAAATTTTTTCAATTTTATGGATCATTAATTCGGTCAACAAAATTATATATTTCATTTTCAGTATGTATAACTTTTATTACAGCTTTATATATATATATATATATATATATATATATATATATATATATTCACAAATTTTTAGCGTTTATTTTATTTAATTTAAAATAAAAGAAGGACATGACAAAAATGCAAAATAATAAATAATATATGTAATAATAACGCGCTATTAAGATTTATATATTATTATATAATAAATGCAAATCATACAATCTATATATTGTGATGATTAAAATACATAATTAATAATAATTAAAGGTCAAGGATTAGTCATCTTAACGATATCAAACAATTTGTATTGGCACTGCGCGATTGTACTCTGTATGCATTACATAACAGATTGAGCAACATATTACTGTAACTGTTGAAATGATATTCAAGTATGAATGTAGGCCATCAAACTAGTCAATTTTAGAGAGAAAGAGAGAGAGAGAGAGAGAGAGAGAGAGAGAGAGAGACAGAGACAGAGAAAGAGTAATTTTTCATATTGCTCGTATATACACACACACACTATGTGTAATCATATTTTTATGTCTCATGTCTGAAAAAGTAATGCTTAATAAGGATTGCTTTACAATTAGAAAATTCTAACTAACGTGATTTTACATTGATAAAGGAACTCAAACATGTTTATATTTTTTAAAAAATAATTTAATAAAATAAACACTGCTTTTATTATAAAAAAATTAAATGTAAATACTAAATAAAAATTTTTTGATAGGCTTAATTCATGACAATATCTTGATATATATAATTAATAGCAAAAAAAAATAAACATATTAAATAATGCTGAATTTTGTTTACGATTCGACATCTCATAATGTTTCGGTAATTATATTTTCAATCTTAAATATATACTCATTTAAAAATTATCTATGCCGCCCTATTTTCGTATAAATAAAATTTATTAATTTATAAATTATGTTTAGTTACAAAAAATTTCCTGTAAATTTGCAGTACAATCCCTGTCTGTCAAAACAAAACGTACAAAAATTCTTCTCATCGGATTGTAATATTTTTTTTATAAATTTAATCGTAAAATATTAATCACCGCGTCTTTACAGTTCGATTGCATTAATGATATAATCTCTTCAACATCAAATTTTTCTCCAAAAAAGGTCGTTCAGTTATTTGTGAGTAGTGTCTGTTCACGCAGATTGTAAGCTGCATACCAATCGCAACCATGTACCAAATAAAGCAATCGAATAAGTAACTGGGAAAAGGCCTACGTCGAGTACACGTTTGAAATGTCTAAGCAGCACAAACCTTGGACATCAATCAGCCACTGAGTTGGCCTTAATAATCACCATCTGTTTGGCGAAACTGCGACAAAGAAAACTGCAATGTCTTTCTTCGAATCTACATGAATCACATACGAAATATTTTCTATATTCTTATGTATTCTTATATATAAAACATTTCTAAATATATATATTTAAAACACACACAATGCTCTAATTTATGAAAGATATCTTGATTCTTTGACTTAACTTTTCTCTAATAAAAATATGCAAATAAACAATTTCTTAATAATTATAATAACTGAGAAGATTTATTTCTTCTCTAAAATTTTCCAGATTTTAATATTTGATATTTTAAAAATTAACTCTATAATTAAAATGCTATTATAGTAAAGTTCTGTCGAAATGAAATGAGAAATAAGGCTCTGGCATCTATTTAGGTTAATTAAAAAGTTCCATTTTTAATTGAACAGTATCAAAAAATAGCTAAAGTGATTATAAGCAACTCGTTTTACGATCTAAGCACGGATAATATAGATTCCATTTCCTGTAGAGACAGAATTATCGTACGCATTTTTTACAATTTTAGTATAAGCAAAACAATTCTCATTATAAATAAATATTACGTCGCTCATGTACATAACATGACATGCGCTTATTTGCATAAACGAACACACGTATACATATAATAACCATCCAACTACTTCCTCAAAACATTAACCTTGAGATAAAACAGCAAAATTATACATAAAAAATAAAATGTCATTATGTATGTTAAAGTCAAATAATAAAACGAAGAAACACTTTCAAAAAGTAATGAAAAATAAGCGTTTATTATTTAATACGCAATAATATTTTTATTAAACTTATAAAAAATCATAATGAACTAATTATTGGATTTATTAATAATTGATTAATAACTGATTAAAAATTAACATTTCATACGTGTAAATATGGATAAATTGCGTCTTTTTCATTTTTCCTCTCATTTATGCAGTAATGTATCATTACAGTTAACTCTTCCTACAAAAATAAAAATACAAAAAAATGTGTGAAGAAATAGCATAAAATTGCAGAAATGAGTTTTATTTCTACAGACATGAATGTTCTCTCATAGAAATCAAGTTCAAGTGTTCATGAGATAAAGAGAACGAACAAATAATACAGAGAGGAAAAAAAGATGAAGCTAAACTAGGCAGGTAAATAGATATAGTCTGCCGTAACAGGGCATCGAACTTTTACTCTCGACCGAGAGCCATGTGTAGTGCATATATACAGCGAATACGACGGTCAACGAATCGTTCGATTACCTCACTTCACAAGCGTAAAAACAATGTTTAAGACAAAATGCCTTAAACATATCAAAACCACTTTTAATTCATGGATTTTTTGATCAATTTGGGGTCAATATTTCTTTAATAAAAATGTGGACAGGTTAATAATTTTGAATTACATATTCGAATGAAATCGGACTTTTCGGAAACTAAACTTTGGAAAAAAAAATTTTGGATAAAATTTTAAATTTCTTTTAATTTTAAGTAAAGTTTAGTGGATTTATAGATAGAAAATTGATTACAAAGATATTTAACGTTAAAAATGAAAATGTTACGCCAAAAATAATAATCTTTCTCGACATTTTTGTCCAAAGAAATATCGATTCTAAATTAGCATATTCTTCACGAAAGAAGAAAGACACCTTGTATATCTTCGCGTGTCTGAATCGTAATTTGATTATTAGTCAATGCTCATTAACTGATAAATACAGCATATGCCCATATGATTGACTCTATAATCAATATTGATTACAATTTCTGTGACGGTCATTCTACGGTTTGCTTCCTT
This sequence comes from Camponotus vicinus, assembly GCF_025532165.1. Taxonomy (NCBI): domain Eukaryota; kingdom Metazoa; phylum Arthropoda; class Insecta; order Hymenoptera; family Formicidae; genus Camponotus; species Camponotus vicinus. Next base: position 13,986,646 of record NW_028141956.1, on the reverse strand, counting down.
TGCGTGTGGAAAAAAAAATCGATACCGAGAGCTTTATTTATATCCGACTCATGCATAAAGTGACGAGTTGCCACTGCAATCGAGCGAAGATGAAAGAGAATTTTCAACGACTGTGCCGTTATAGCAACAATCATGTAGATAGACTCGATGCAGAGATATACTTAGTAACAGATATCATTTTGTATATTTGTGCGATCGTGACATTCGCCAACCAGCTAGAACGAAATCGTTGTTAACTGAGTCTTCTACGTACACTCGTTTCGTATTCGCATTTATACAAGATACATGCAATTTTTATGTATGCTCAGTGTAGACGAATGGAATCGTTACGTCCTCGAATATTGTTTGAGGATATTTTGAAAAATCTATGTGTGTTTTTTACGAGCAATCGTGAGCGAGTATTCCTCGAAATTAACATAAAAGATAAGGCATTTTTACAACAAGTCTCACACGTTCTGCTGAATAGTAGTTTTCCTAATCTTTAGATAGCAATGCGAATGTAAAATGCAAAATTTAACCGACCGAATCTAGTTTCAAACGTAATAAGAATAGATAGACATGCGTATATTAATATCTTTTATAATCTCCCCTCTCTTTTTTTCTTTCTCTCTTTGATCAAAATGTGATATTAAAAACTGCAAATTTTATAGGATTTCTCGTGGAGTCAGTTTTCATACTCTAATTACCATAATTTCAGTTTAATTAAACGAGTCTGAGGCATCGAAGGCATCTCGCCAATTATTTAACTTGGCTTATGTAAGATTAGACAAGGTTCGAAGACAAACATAAAGATTAACGCGACTGCAGCTGAATGCGAAAATAAAATCACGCCACAGCCGTTGTATGCTATGTGTTACAGAAGTCAAAATCTACATTTATACAGGACTTATGAAAAGCCTTTATATACTGGCATTTAATGCAGAGTCGTCAGATTTGCGTATAAACTAAATAAGTATAAATTAAACAATAATAGTTTGTGATGATTCGGAATTGTCATAATTTCAATTTACGAATCTAATTTTTATCACATTAATTATCACCGTTTTAATTATATAAATTACATAAATCTTTGATAAATAATAATAGATAATAAATCATACAAATTTCGATCAACATACACACAGACATATACACACACACACACACACACACACACTCTATTACAAACTTGCTCTTGCTGTATTAAAAAAAAAAAAGAAACAATTAGCACTTTTATTTAATATTTAACGAGGGCAAAGTATCATAGGCTGAGCACAGCAAATCTAAACCCGCTACTGGTTTAACCGGAGTTCCCGCGTGTAACCGCCATGAGATTTGCCTAACGCAAAGCAAGAGATACATAAACCCGATTCGTCTCGTACGTCTATTCTTACGTTCATAAGGTTATTTACACTCGGTATCTGACACCATTTTCGTAGCTCGAGATACGGTATCCAGAGCCAAGCTCGACTATTTGTTCGCCAAAGTCTAGCGAAGCCCAAGTGCCGAAAAGTGTACTTTGTGTTTCGCGAAAAACGCAAATAAAAACCTTAAGGAATAATAGAATAACTTTAAATTATTTAAATTAATCGAAGTTTAAGGTATATGAAGTTTGAAAGAAGAACCGTGTTAAAAACAACCTTTTTATGTCATGTCAAATTTTGCTTAATTGCTTTAAAATTTATTTTGTTTCAATCGCTTTTTATGCGTTTATTATTTTTATATTATATTTATATATTATTTTTTTAAATATTATATAATCATTCAAATATTAAGTCTTAATATTTTAAGAAAATCTTAAAATATTAAGACTTTAAGATAAAAGAGAAAAATTTAATTATATTTAATTATATTTAATTACAAGCACTCAACATTTTTATCACAAATCATAATACTTTTATATAAAAATTTACGAAACAAGAATATTTTGTTCTGATAGTAGATGCAAAAACATTCAGAAGTTGTGTTAGAATTGTCAACAGGAGCAATAAATAGATCGGAATTGTTCCAAATTTTATTTTATACACATTCTGTATTTTCTTCTTATTTTTTTCTTCGTTATTTTAAATGATAATAGGAAGATATAGAATTTTCCGTTCTTGTGTAAAAACCATAAATTTCTACGTATAGAATATATAAAAGATAAGCAAAAAATGTGATAATAAAAATATATAAGTAAAATATAAATAGTAAAATATAAATGGCAAAATATATGAAAAATATATGTATTATAATTATTATTATAACTATTTTGATCATAAACATACTTTCTATATTTTTTTAACATTTACAATATTTTATATTTATTAATTTGCTATATTTGTACTACTCAATTGTGTTAAATAATATATATACACGAGAGTGAGGTGTTTTGACACGTGTCCCCTAAAATTCCTTGCAATCGCAAACTTACCCGTTTCTGAAAAAGATGGAAAGGTGCGCGTTGGCATTTGCATTAAAACGCGCGACAGCGCGACACGTTTCACGCACGGCAATAAACACGATAAGCACTAAGTAAATTATGCGAACCGCGCAACGCAACGGACCGAAAGGGACTGGACGGTGATCGCGATCCGCCACCATGCGCCAATTCTCCCTCGTCAGCCAATACTCGCAAACGTAAACATTCGCAACAGCTGATCGCCACCACTGTCAAACTACGCGCTCCGATTCTAGCTCCAATGGCGGTAGTGTGAGATTTGCTACTACATACATACATACATACAACATGAATATTTATTATCGCGAATATAGATACTATTTCGATTTGACACACCTGTCATATATTTCCAATAAACATGTTTCGTTAAATATTATCCTAGAAATATTCGGAAGCTAGTTAATTTGATATTCAAAATTTTGTGTATGTGTAAAAAAGTTTTAAAGAGAGATAACTAAAAAAATTTTAAGATTTTTACTTTTTTTCTTCTTTTAAAATATTGTATTTTATAGAAATAAATCTGCAGTGAATATGTTAAAAATAAAAAAATCCGTGTACGCTATAAACCGTATAATTGTAAAGAAATATCTTTTACGAAAGTCGAATCTTTATCTTAAATTTTAATTTAATTCAAATTTAAATACATTATTATAATTATTAAGGTGTCATGTGATTTTGTCATAGCTTTGTTTTCATATTTGTAAATAAGATAGAAACCCATTAAAAAATTACATTTTGTATTCTTAACAATTTCATCTATTAAAATCTAAGGAACAATGTTTAAATAGGAATGTATATATAAGTACATAAGCGCATATATACATGACACAGTAATTGCTGCAAGGTTTATTTCATTGCTAAACTTTTGTGTCTTGCAGCAGTATTATTAGATATTTTAACACATCTATATATTTTCAATCTATATATTCAAGACTTAATAAGCAAATGACCTGATAATATCTGGTATTATTAAATAATTCATCAATTTGATATATCTTATCAAATAAAAAATATTTTATATATATTTCTCCGATATTTTAATATAATAATTGTATATTTAATATATGAATTGTAAAATAATTATAGAAAACATATTTATAAATTTATAAATAATATAAATATGTCCCGTTTATATAATGTTATATATAATTTATATTATATGGACATGGTTTCTCTTATGTAGAGGGAACTATAATTATTCAAACAAAACTCATATAAAATGGATAAAAATAATTCATCCTATGTTTATAACATATTGTAACTATTAGATCTCAAATATTTCATGATAGATATATCTCCCAATTAAAAAATTATTCCAGATTGAATTTTCTAGATAGAATTTAAAATTTGCATAATCCGAATTCAATTTCAGGCAAATTAATTTACTGTTACTATTTAAATAAAAAATGTATGTAGTACTTTAAACTAATATTGAGCATTTCTACCTTAATGTGTCATATGCTTGATAATTTGAAATATTACTTATTTACTTGTTATCTATTGATGAAGTAATTTCTTCGTTATTTACAGTCCCCATAAAAGGTTCTATACCCATAGTCCAAATTACCATTGTATCTGTATTTATAGTCACTTCAGATGTCAGATTATCATATGTATTCGAAGTACTAACTAAACCACCAAATTGCATAGTTGTATTATCTGAAGCACAAGAAAAGTAGATAGAATTAGAAAAATTGCTCAAATATATTACATTAAATTTTGATACAATAAATGACAATTTATATTATTCATGTTTATATGAATGAGAGATATAAAACATACTTAAATTCCATTTCAAGCCAGATGTTGATATACAATTAACTGGACACCCAAATGGTAGTAAACCACACCAGGAGTGTTGTTTTACTAAAATCTCTGGTACATATATAGTGTGCAAACCAGGTTTTAAGGACCATATTAAAGAATTGCTTGCAATTTGTATTACCTATATAAAAAAAAAAGTTATTTTGACAAAGATATTCAACACATAAAGACATTCTTTTCTGAACTTGTTTACTAAATATCCATCACCTGTACATTTCCCACAAGCTTGTCACTTTTGTACAATGTATTAATATTGCCAATGATATGATCAAATCTGCCTGATGTTTCTGCAAGCACGTATATTTCACCTAACTGCCAACAATATTGTTTGCTTTATCATATACATAATAATGATTTTAAAGAAGTAAAAATAAATCTTAAGGATTACATTTATATTCCTCATCTTGGCATAGTGCGCAACTTGTAACAAGGCCTTAGTATAATCCGTATGGTTTTGATCAGGTGTCTTAACAATGGTGGATCCTATATTTCTCAATTTTTCAATTATATCAGGCGGACAACTATCCATATCCCCCGTAACAAGATCAGGTATGTATTGCTTGTGCTCAGGGTTCGACAAGTTTATCCCGTGCTCTTCCAAGTACTTTAGCCATCTGTGCGCTCCGCCGTCGACGGTGACCGTGATTTGAGCTAATTGTAAAATAATCACATATAAATCATGTAAATTATGCCGTTTATGAGTTATTAATGAAAAATTCGAGAAGCTGTCTCGCAAAACATATGTATATAATGCGTATTTTCAAAATACCTTTCTGCCAGAATCGGAGCATAATATCACGCTTCCAATATATGGGACGATTCAGCACGATCACCGCGTATTCGCAACACGTGTCACATTGAAATATATTGAACGGATTCCATGCTGTCCTGTCGGAATTCAAAGATTCTTGTTGCATCTTGCGATGCGAGGTAACATGTCTTATCACTGAAATCACGTTAATCGGCAGATTAAGGTTAAGCCGCGGGAAAATACGAGTTTGACCTAAGATGGTTTGCCATGAGCTCCCTATCGTTCCGCGAAACGTATCATCGGAGAGCGAAGAGAGAGAGAAGGGGTCTATTCCTAAACGCTCTTTCGCCCGCCCTCATCCTCGACTCATTCTTACGTAATCGTTGTTTACCCTTACCCGTGACGAAATTCTGTTTTGGGACGCGCATCGTCGTAAACATACATCGCGAAAAATACGTCACCGGTCTCATGCCTCATCATTATGGATTATTTAGCCCGATAACTATTGTTAAAGCTATTTTGCGTTAACGCTATTATCTCGTAAAATTCAATGTTTTTAGATTAATTTTTAAAAATTATCGCGATATAGTATCGTGAAGTGAAACGGCTGTCCAAGGATATTTTTCACGAAGGATTATATTGCAAAATATGCCGTCGAAAATAGGCAAAATAGACAAAATACGCAATATCGTGTGTTCGAGAAGCACGCCGTTTCTGCTCAAAATGTCACTTAGCTGCACTCTCTGCACTTGCCGTATTTAAAATGGAGCAACTTTGCATTCTCGCACTTAGAAAAGAAAACGATAAAAAAATATTAACTTTGCAAAATGATTAAAAACCGCAAGAATGTGTGCTTCTTTCAATTGCGATATCATATTATCTTGTTTCTCTTTTTTCCTTTATCTAAAATATGATATATATAGCTACTTTAAGAGCAGAAAGTGCAAGAGAGCTCGATCAAAACAAACAGATGTCACGTCTTGCAGTTCTGCAGTCATCTGCAATTTGCCTGCAACTTGCTACGATTATAATAATATTCATAAGGTTCGTAATAACATTTTTACTGGCCTATATCAATTTTTAAATCGATATATATATATGATATATTCGATATATACGATATACGATATAATTAATATTATTACGCATTATTCCACTTTCGAAAAAATACATGCATTAATTTGTTTCTGTGTAACTAATCTTTTTTTATAGAGAGCAATCGATGGGGTCGAAAATCTGGAAATGGAAAAATATACCGGGCGTTCCTGGGCGATGCAATGATGTACTTTATACACCCCCAAAGCTGCAGCCAACACACGATCTTCTTGTATTCTTTGGCGGTGATGTCCAAGTATGTTCAGAATTAGTTGATGATAATTAATATTATAATTTATTATTTTTATATTTTTTTTCAACAATGACTATTTACGTCTAACGTCTTTTAAAAAACTTGATATTTCTTACAATTACAATTTATAATTATCTCTTTCTTTTAATGTTATTTCTTTGGAATCACAATATGCTACGTATCACATTTTATAAAAATAGTTATATAAAGAGACAATTTTTTTAAATAAAATCAATACATCCTATTCTTTAACAAAATTACTTATTTAAACTTTAAATAACACTTAACAAGATTATAACTATCACTTTTAGTGATATATTTTATATTAGCTACATTGTAAAGTTATTTTCAAGAAAAATTATTCTAGGACACTCGAGAAAATATGGAGAGGCATCCAGATAGTAGGAAATATGTGAAATGGAACTTAGAAAATACTGCAACTATACTCTCTGAACAATTTCCTAGAAGTCATGTATTTATTGTTCGTCCAGCCAGGTAAAACACTCATAATTATAGGGAGTAAAATTGAAATATTACTACCAATACTATACAATACTACCAATTTTATGTGACTAATTTATTGTTAGCTAATAAAAATTAGAAAAAATTATTTTGAATATTGTTTATTAATAATTTTCTATTTTCTAATCTTTATATTAAGTTATTTATATAATGATTTTTTTTTGTTTCAGAATGTTAATAACTAAAAATGCAGTCTACAGTTGTTTTGATAATTTTGTGCCAGGAGATAAATATGGTACACCCTCATTTTGTCCAATGCATAAGGCTTTAAAGCATTTAAGAGAAATTCTCCTTTGCTGTCTAGAACATGTTAAAACATTAAAAATGGGAGAAGTATGCATCAAAGAAGAAAAACATAACATATAAAAAATTTTATAAACCAATTATACACACTGATTTCATTCAACTTTGATATGTGATTGTATTTATAATTCATATTTTTAAGAGATATTCTTGAAAGATACATCTAATTTATATAAATCAATTTAAGCATTGAATTATATGCACTGAATATTATTAATATTAAATATTATTAAATTTGAGGTATCAAATTTTGATAAATATTGAATACATAACATTTTAATTTACATTTTTTAGGATATCGATGAGCATAATATTGAAGCGACAAATTTAAATCTAATGGGCTTCAGCAAAGGATGTGCGGTTTTAAATCAATTTCTTTATGAATTTCACTATTATGCTGAAAATCCAAATGACAATATTAATATAAATAATTTTATAAAACTTATCAAAAGTATGTGGTGGTTGGATGGTGGACACAATGGTTCCAAAAATACATGGATTACAGAACACAGCATACTTCGATCCTTTGCAAAATTAAGTGAGATGATCCAACATATAAATATCTCTAAATAATATTCTTCTGATAATATTTTGATGTATAATTAATACTTTTTATTCTTTTTTTAGAAATAAACACTTATGTACATGTTACACCGTATCAAGTGAGAGACACTCATCGGCCATGGATTGGTTTGGAAGAAAATAATTTCAATGAAATCTTACAAAATATGGGAGTATCTGTACAACGAACTTTACATTTTGGCGATAAAACGCGAAGTTTATCATCTCATTTTAATATTCTTACAGATATTGGAAATAATGCAGAATAAACTCGTTGTACATTTCTTAAATGTTGAATGTTGAAAATATATTAATTGAGCATTTATCAAAAATGAAAAATAAATTGGGGTAGAGTGATAGATTGTTTTCTCACTTGAGACTTTCAAAACAAACATAAAATTATATGTAAATTATGATCTTATTGATAATATAATTCCTGTTGCAAAGATTATTTAAACAAATAATTTCATAGAATCTACTTTATGGAATATTCCTGCAATATATACATTAATTTTTTGTTCCACAATATACTCTTAAAATCTAGTCATAAATAATAAAATTTATTAAGTACAAATGTATGTGATATAATATTTACAGTATTACAGTATTATTACGAATTACTGTACAACTTTCATGATATTACTATATGATATGCTATGTGATATTACAATATGGTATTTTTTGAATAATTACTGATTAAAACTAATAGATTCTAATTGCTTATTATAATACCCTAAGAAAATATAATAAAAATCATCATTCTCAATGATTTTTATGCAAATTTGATTGCATTTTTTATTTTTATAAATTTTATTCTATTTTTTTTTACTTTTTGTCAAATTTATTAATAGTTGTAACCATTTTTACAAATATGAAGCAAAAAATAAAAAAATACATGTTTGTGCATATATATGTGGACATATATATATATACATATATGACATATATATTAAAAGATATAATAAAAAGTATAGCTAATATATGAATCAATTCATATCATTAAAAAAGTGCCTCTCTGTAAAAAAGAAAAATTACTTCTAATCTATTTATGTTATATATAGATTTTTTTATATACATTGTCATATTTTTATTATATCTTCTTCCATATCTCATTAATCACTTCACATATTGTGTGCTAATTTGAAAAATTTGTATTATCTAAGTAAATGACATATTTTCTCAAATCTGATTCCTTGTGTTATTCATATTTCCTGTATTTTTATATATTTTTATATATTAATAAAATCGTCTTTTGAAGTTTTTAAGCTAAGGAAAGATAAAAAATTGAGTTTTAAATTTCAATACATACCACTACTCAGTAACTTCAAAAATAGTTTGCTAATCATGAAGAATTTGGCTTTTAATTTTTTTTTTCTTTTAACTTTTTAATATCAAGCAATAATTTTAATTTCTCAATTCTTGTTTTACACATAAAAAATTGTTGAATAAGTATACTTTCAAAAATTTAAAATGATAAGAATTGTTTTAAGCATCTACTTATCATTTATATTTGTAATAACTTTTGCTATAATATATATAAGTCCATACTAGAAATAATAGCATTTTCTTTCCATCTTCTACAGAAGATTTACAGAAGATTCTTCACTTTCCTCTTACTTAACATTTATTTGGACACTTAACTCCATGAAAATTTACACCTCCTGATCCTGTAATACATAATTATAAATTAATAAAAGCAGCAAATAATGTGCTAAAATTGTTCAATATATATATATATATATATATATATATATATATATATATATATATATAATTAAATAAACAAAATGGAATGGTTTTAAAAACTACCTTTAAGCTCGTATAACAGTGCTGCTTCAGCCCATTCATCAGAACCATCGCAACAATCACAATATCCATCATTGACTTTATACGATGGTATTCTTGCTGCAATTTTATACATGATTTTCAATATTTCAAATTTTATTTATATCTGATTACAATATAAGATCAAGATTTTATTACAATACCTGCTGATCTTCTAGAACTAGTCTCACAACTGAAGACACCATTATTGCACGCATTGGTACCTGGTTCATCGCTTCCATCCATCGGACAGTCGCAATAATCATCATTAATTTTCACAAAATCAATTTCCTTTTTTGAAGCAAAACATACGAATTTCCCGTTAATATTAGGAAGATACTTGGCAATATCTTGCGTACCACGCAACGACACAATCCGACCCTCTTTGTCACGTATGAGTTTGGAATGCTGCGGCTGATGCCATTTGGAAGTTCGCTTACCGACAATCACATGATTATTATCTCGTAATGAGCCGGCGATCAGTTTGCCAACAGTCTCCCGATTCAGCTCCTTGAAGTAAAACAGCTGATAAAACACGAATATCACAGCGACGACGAACACACATATCAGCATGTGCTTGAGTTTCTTTCGTAAAAATCGTCGTTTCCAGGACACCTCGGTTTTCATATCTGCCGGCTAATCGTTTCCGTCGTTGCAAAACAAATCTCTCCCCCGAGTGCGTTTCGAACACCATACATCCTATACAAAATAGTCATAGTGTTTATAGAGTACTACACCTTACATAAAATTGTAACGTCGAATATTCACAATTGATACCTTGCAGTTCGAATACTAATGTTGACGTGTCTCGACGAGTTCGATAATTTTATTGTTGTGTAAACACACGCACACACACACACTATATGCAACGTTCAGTAAAAAAAAATTTAACAAAATATATTTTAAGTGCTGAAAGTGTGCGAAAAAAGCGCAGCTAGAACGAAGACACGTGCAGCAAATTGTGACATAACCTCTCGTTTACTTCGAACAATCGAAAGGGACATTAAAAAATTTAGGAGCATATTTTTCTCTATGTCTAACTTTTTTCACAAAACATATTGTACAATAGTGAATGCGGGATTTTCTAAATTATCAGAAATGACAAATCAAAAAGCTCCGTTAACTTTTGAAATATTCACTGAATGTCAAACCACGAAAGCCAGAACTGGCAGAATGACACTTGTTCATCATCATGTGAATACGCCGGTATTCATGCCAGTAGGAACTCAGGTTTATAAAACTCTTTTTCTTCTTGCAATATTTGCCTAAACTATTTACATATGAGTTGACACAGTTACTCTCTCTTAGCATGTAAAATATTAAAAATAAATTCTTAATTTAAATCGAGGTAAAAACTTTCATGAAAGATGATATTGTTTATAACTTTTAATATTTTGTGAAAAACATTACAATTTTATTAAAAATTCAAACATCTTGACATTTATCAATAAAATCTTATTATTTTTTTTGCATATTTATATGAAATTTACTTGAAAAAAGACTTTGTATTCACTTACTATTTTATCTCAATTATATTAATTGAAAGATTAATGATACTTATGTCTTTTCACAAAAATTTTTCATATTTAAAGAATAAAGTTCTTTCTTTCGTTATTTATATTCAATTACGATTACTATATTTTATTATTGCATATGTACTGTGTACACTATATTTGTACTATATATACTATATTACTGTATGTAGTATGTATATATGCATGTATAAATAATAAAATTTAATTTCATCAAACATTGCACAATTTTCAGGGAACATTGAAAGGATTGCTGCCCCAACAACTAGAGCAATTGGATTGTCAAATCATTCTTGGAAATACCTATCATCTTGGAACTAGGCCTGTAAGCATAAAAATCATACCCTATCAGTGGAAAAAATATTAAAATACAAGTAATATTAATTACATTATAACAAATTATATATATAATATTGACAGGGTGCAGATGTCCTGCGTAAAGCTGGAGGTTTACACAAATTCATGAATTGGAAAAGAGCTCTTTTAACAGATTCGGGTGGTTTCCAAATGGTTTCCTTGTTACATCTAGCCGAAATAACAGAAGAAGGTGTTAAATTTAAATCACCATATAATGGTATATTTCATGAAACATATATTGTTAAATGTACATTAAAATGGAGCTTATAAATATAATTTTATTAATTTTTATGATATTTCACAGAATCTGAGTGCATGTTAACACCTGAACATTCAATTCAAATCCAAAATTCAATTGGCGCTGACATAATTATGCAACTTGATGATGTTGTAAAAAGTACTTTAACTGGTCCAAGAGTAGAAGAAGCAATGCATAGGTACATGCATACCGTTATTTTAAATACATTTTTTAATGTTAGATTATATGTACTTAAATATTGTCCAATTTATAATTATTCTATTAATCTGACATACTAAATGATTTTAGAACAACACGTTGGTTAGATCGTTGCTTGTCAGCACATGAAAGATCAAATGAGCAAAGTATATTTCCAATCGTGCAAGGTGGTCTTAATCCCGAATTACGATCCGAGAGCGCACGACAATTAATTAAACGAGAAGTGAATGGATATGCCATAGGAGGTTTAAGGTAAATATATTATTAGATTATTGGTTAATATAAATAATAAGTTACAAAAGAATAAAAAAATTCTTATATTTAACATAAAAATAAACTTAAAATCTTATATATAATAATAATAATAATTTTAGTGGTGGGGAAAGCAAGGACGATTTTTGGAAAATGGTTCATCTATCAACGAATATTCTTCCAAAGAATAAACCACGATATCTTATGGGTGTTGGATTTGCGGTTGATCTAATTGTATGCAGTGCATTAGGAATCGATATGTATGATTGTGTATTTCCAACGAGAACAGCTGTGAGTATTTTAAAATATGTATTGAGAGGGTTTTGATGCGCAAGATATTAAAGAATTAAAGTGTTGAAATAAAATTTTCAGAGATTTGGTTGCGCTTTGGTAAAAACGGGACAGCTCAATTTAAGACAAGCGCAATATAAAAAAGATTCGATACCAATAGACGAATCGTGTAACTGTAGCACCTGTAAGACTTACACACGCGCTTATCTGCATCAAATCGCTACAGTAGAGACGATATCATGTCATTTGTTAACTGTTCATAATGTTGCATTTCAAATGAAACTAATGCAAGACATCAGAGACAGTATAAAAGAACAAAGATTCCCTAGATTTATACAGGAATACATGTTGGCAGTTTACCCCAATAAGGACTATCCAATATGGATAATTAATGCTTTGGAAGCTGTCAATGTTACTCTATTGTAAAACTTTTGCACTAATATAACTTTTATTCTTATAATTTATTTTTTTAATTATATTAAGATGCAATGTACACAATAATATATATAAATACTTTCCATTCCATGTATATAAACATAAATTATCATTTGTTATTAATATACAATGATCATGGATTAACTAATATCAGTGTTTTCACATTTATAAATAAAAAATCAATCTTTTATTATATAAAACAAGTATAGTGTATATTAATTCATACAGTGATGTGTTTTTTTACAGAAGATTTAGTTTAAAATCAGTTAAATAATCATACCTGAAAGAGATTTACATTTTATTCTGCCATTTTCTTCTTTTGCACATTTTTTGTTGGAGGTGTAGAGAATGAGGCACAATTACAAATAATAATATTAGTTTCATCACATGAAATCATCCGAATCATATCCATTATTTTCCGTATTTGATGTCATATTAGATGTATTAAAGAGAGAATTATAACTCCTAAAAAAATATATAATTATTCTTATATTAGTTAAGTTATAATATTTAAAAATAGTATGTTGTGTACATGCATCAAATAATATCATTAAAATTAGAATATTGATATAAAATCACAGTTTACCTCATCTCTGCTTCTTCCTGACGTTGTTTTTCCTCTGCCTTTTCCCTTTCTTTCTGTTCTCTTAAGAGCTTTTTCTTATCTTCTCGTTCATTTTTATCTCTCTGCTCTCTTTCAGCTCTAAAGTTTACTTCTTCAGAACGTTTCGTTTTGTTAAGTCGATTTACAATGGCATTTATTCGCTTGGCAACATGAATCTTACGAACATCTTTGTCTTTATGAAAACCAACTTGACCGACCTCCATACCTTGTGTTTTTTTCAAATTTGACCACATTGTATATACCACATCAATATCATTCATTTTGTTCCCTTCAATGCTGTTTGCTTTTACTAATTGTGCAGCATCTTCCAACACAGTACTAGGAATGTCATCTATTGTCTGACCCTATAATTTTGGAAAGAATAAAAACGAAAACTGACCAATGATTTATATATCATATTCTTTACCATCAATTAAATAGAGCATCTTTAATTGATAATTAAACTTACATGTTGAAGTCGAAGATATACATGAGCAGAGGAATATTTATCAACATGAAACCATACATCTTCTGGCCAACCCCATTTGATAAGGTCTTCATCTACATTAAATAAAATCCAATTAATCGTAGATTGTTATAAGAAAAATTTTTTTATTAATTATGAATAATATATAATATTTTCTACTTACTCTCATATTTATCAACTCCCATAAACAAGGTAATAGGTGGCTGTACCACTATAATACAAGATCAATATATTAGTCTAACCTCTCAAAATAACAACAAAACAATATTTTATTAATAATTTAAAAAGACATATAATACTAATTTCTCATCTATTAAAAATAAAGATAATGTTGAGAAATGAAAAAAAAAAATTACCTTCACTTGTGAAATAATAAACCATTATCGATGAAAATTTCAATTAAAACACACGCAACAGAGTTAGCTGCCAAAAATATTTTTGTAGCACCTGGTAGCGCCACTGACGAAATACTACCAGCAGATTTTCCGTAAAAGCTACAGGTTGATTGGCTACAAATTTCTCGGACCAGATGAGAGACGTCATGTCATGGCGGCACGTCATGTCAGTTTTCTCTCCGATTGTCTCTGATTGTGTCAACTGTCAACTTGCGTGATGTAAACGTGGAAATCACTCGTTAAATGATAAATAATAAATAACAAATAATAAATGATAAATAATTGAGATGATGTATAATCTATAAATATCAATCAAAAATATAACTAGTATATATTGTAAGATATATATAAAATAATTGAATTAATAATATGCAAAAGCATTATCCATAATATGGATTTACCAGTAAATGAGGAAAATCTACAACAAATATTGGAAAAATTATCTGAAGATGAGGTTTAAATTTGTCATTTATTTTTAATTAATATATGCGAATTTTTGTGTGCAAATTATATTTTGTAAATTTATCACTTATAAATTGTAATTAAAAGCTACATTTATTTTACATTTATTGCTATTGAATATAAATAATTATCCATGTATACATTATAATTTTCTCCAGATATTTATTGTTAATTTATGATATATTTAATAAAAAAATATGATAACAGGTTTCTATTAAAGAAAATCTGGATACAATCCTTAGTCGACAATGTCACATAGAAGCAAAACTACAAAATATTGGGAAAGTATTGCCAAATGTCATAGTAATACATACAGAAGGAGAAAAGTTTCGTGATATGATTATTCGTACTAATGAGTTAGCTGAGAACGTTAGTGCCAAAGTAAGACAATTGGATTTAGCAAGAGTAAGTTATTGTGATCAATATTATATTTAAATAAAAATTTATAGTTTGTAATTTTTCATGAATTAATAAATATTATAATTTTGCTTAATAGAGCAGAGTATGTGAATGCCAAAGTAGAGTAAATGATATACTAGATTTGCAATTATGCAGTGAAGGAGTAGCAACTGCACTCCGCAACGAAGATTATGAGCAGGGTGCTGCTCATGTGCATCGTTATTTAGCAATGGATCAACAATTGCTGGAAAGAACAGCTGAAGATGTATCAGAAGATCATATTAGTATTAGTAGTTCTTTGATTACTCTGCAACAAGCTGCAATGGAATTGAGAGCTGTTGTTACACATAAATTTGATGAAGCAGTGAAGTCTGAAGATTTGGCATCTGTTGAGAGATTTTTCAAGATATTTCCATTATTAGGGATGCATTTAGAAGGACTAAAGAAATTTTGCAGTTACTTGTGTACTAAAGTATGATATATTAAATATATTTGAAATTACATATATAATATATTTAAAATACATATATTTTAAATATAATAATAAAGTCTTTATTAAAAAAGAATGATACTCAAGCATTTATTTTTAATATTAGTTACAAGAGACTTCACAGAAGAATCTACATGCAGCACTAGAAATTAAAAATAATGATAAGAGAGCAGATGTTATTTTTGCTGACACTATGACTCTCTTATTTGAAGGAATTGCACGTATTGTAGAAGTACATCAACCAATCATTGAAACTTATTATGGGCCAGGTAGACTTTCAATGACAATCTTGATTTTACAAAAAGAATGTGATAGGTAAGCTTATTTAGCAGAATGCATATCAAAAATTTATATGTTTTAAATCATTTCTAATTTATATATTCTATATTTAGACAGGTCAAGAAGATTATTACGGTATTTACAAAACAAAGATGTATATCTAAAAATGTACAAATGGTAAATGAATATTTACGCAAATCAAATCCTGAAAAATTTGATCCTAAAGAGCTTGATATCCGTTTGGGAGAAATTACTATAATGCATTCAAGAGCAGAACTTTATATACGTTTCTTGAAAAGAAGGGTTAAGGTAGAAAATTATTAATTATCTATCTTACTATATATTACATAATTAGCAATTTAAACATATATATAGATAAAATATATTTACAGAATGATATAGAGATCAGTACTACAGATGAAACACAACGTATAGAATTATTAAATGATTTTGAAACAGCTATGAACAATTCTGAGTTAGCACATGGAATGCAGGAGCTACTCGGCGCTTATCTCGCATTAGAAAGATATTTCCTGGAGGAGAGCGTGAATAAAGCTTTAGGAATGGATACATTAGATCCAGACTTCCATCAGCAAACTTCCAGTATGGTTGATGATGTTTTCTTTATAGTACAGAAATGTATACGGTATATATGGCTAGACTTATAAATACATAATGATATAAATATATAATGATAATACTAATTGAAAAAAATAATACAATTTTGCTGCAGACGTGCTATGTCGAGTTGGAGTATAGACGGTGTCTGCGCCGTCGTCAATATGGCTTGCGGCATCTTGGAAGGCGAGTTTGCAAACAAATTGAGAAACAGACTACGCCAAGGTTATCCAGCAGGTTACTTGGATCTAGCACAAGCATACAGCGCTCTCCAAACAAGTATACAGCATGGTCGTTTGCAAACATCGGACATGGAATATGCTCGCCTTACATTCTTGGTAAAGTAAACTTTACAATTTATTCGTAAGACATAATATAATATAATAACAAACTTGTATAATATATAATAGTCATATTTATTAAAATGTATTTTTATACAATTTTTACTATATATCTATAATTATTATTTATGTTTTATTTATGGTTTAGGCATATTTAAATAACACTGATGTAAGCACAGAGTATGTAGAAACATTATGCAAAAGTCTCAGTGCAGAAATAGATGCAACATTTCCCAATATGCAAAAGAAGGATAGAGGGAAAATCGACAGTTGTTTAACCAGTCTAAAAGCAATTATACTGATTTTACGAGGCATTGTTGATTGTGGTCTAGAACAGTTACGTGTTAGTGCTGTAAAACCTAGAGTTACTCCTTGGGTTGATGCATTTTTATCTATAGATCATCATATTAATGAAGTATGTATTTTACAATAGAGAAGAATATAAAAAATTTTTTTATCTTTAAATACACTGATTGATACACATAGGATGAATTGTTGAGATATGAAACAGATGAGCCATTTGTACAGACATTAATTATGAACCTAGAAGGTCTACTTCAAGGATTCAAAGGTAATTTAACACTATCCAATTATGATGCACTTATTGGACTTTTAACTGCAGAAGTTACAGCCCGTTTAGAGAAAGTGGTCTTAAAATCGACTTTTAATCGAGTACGTACATTAATTTTAAATTATTATTTCATAATCTTTTTTTAAAATAATATTTTCATAAATAGTTTTATTTAGTCTTATAAGCACATAAATATATCGTAAATAGCTTGTATTTTTTAATGCAGTTTATCAATAAAATGTTGATGAAATAAATTTGAACATTTTAGGCAGGAGGTTTAATATTAGATAAAGAAATAAGATCATTAGCCAGTTATTTGGCAGCTGCCACATCATGGTCAGTGAGAGACAAATTTGCGCGTTTAACACAGATTGCTACTATTCTGAGCATAGAGAAAGTGGAGGAACTCGTTGATTATTGCGGCGCGGATGCGATAGCGTGGCGATTAACACCATTGGAAGTTCGACGTATCGCTTCTCTAAGGATAGATTTTCGCCCAGAAGACATTAAGAAATTAAAATTGTAACTTTCTTTTGTTATCTTTTATTATTTTTTTTTTTGTTATCAAACATCAAGTAATATGTAAAAGTCAAATATTTATATATATATATATATATATATATATATATATATATATATATATATATGTATATGTATTCTTATGAAATAAAATATAAAAGAATATATATAATAAATACATATAATAAATATATTTAAAATAATATAATAAATATAAAATTATACATATATGTAAATGTTTATATTCTTTCATTTTATAATATATGTATATCATAATTTTTATAATATAGCTCTTTCCATGTAATAAGCTTTATAAAATATAAATAAAAGATATAAATAGGCTTTATAAAATTTTGCATTTATATTAAGTCACAAACTTTTCATTTAAATAAAAACTTACAATTACATATTTAGAAAACTATATATTTCTCTTAAGCTTTTCTCTGATTACTAATCATACGAGATAGTGTTAAAGACGGTCAGTTATGAATAAATTTTCGTCACAGTCACACAAATAAGCTCGGTGAGTTCGCAGATAATTAAAAACTGATGACATTACCAAACGTATTGAACAAAAACAAACATACGAACATTTTATTATACAGAGACACTGTTTTATTATCGAGAATAGAAAGTTTTATCTATAGTACAAAATGTAAAATATACAATAATAACAATATTATAATATACAAAAATTAGGATTTAATTTAAAAAATATTGTATGAATTATTTATATTTATGCATTATGTTAGATGTATTATATATATATATATATATATATATATATATATATATATATATATATATATATATATTTATAAATACTAATTATGTTGAATTAAAAAGTAATAATAAGTAATAGTATATGTATATATATGTGATACAAAAAAATAATGACATACATAAAACATTAATATAAAAATAAATTTTGTATTAATATTGTAATTCTTGCACATTATTCTTTTTTACTAATTATTTTTTATTTTAAGAATAAAAAATTTTTTCGCATTTCTGACTTTTTGATTAGAGTTCTATGGCATTCTACTGTTACGTCCAGACCCTGGAATGGATGGGCCGTATGGAAGAACGCAACTTACTTACCCCGTGACACACTTTATTCGGGCGTGTGTATGGATCGGGTCGAACGAATGTGAAGGGCCTGACACAGGTCAGCGACCGAAGGTCTCTATAACGCTGCGTTTTTAAGCCTATTCGTTCGGTGGTCTCTTTTCGATAAAGGAATTTAATCCTTGTTACGTGGGATGGGACCTAGTGCGATCTCAGGATTTAGGGAAGAGAATGGGTTAAATAATTAAATTATACATTAAATTAAAAATACATATATTATGCAAAAATAAAGAAAGAAAAATACATCTTAGCGAGTAGGTATCTGTGTGTGTGTGTGTGTGTATGTATTCTCGCGGGTGTTACAATCGTTCGGAGATCATCAGTCAGAATATACAGGGAAGAATTTACGTTAAGAATTAAATTCTGACTGGTTAATACAATATACATATAATTAATATAATATAAGAAATAAAATAAAATAAAAAGTGAATGTGTAATAAAAAAAAATTGAATAACGCTTACTCATTAAAGGAAGTATAGAGTTCGTCGCTTGCGGATAAGTGTGTGTAGGTTACAGGAAGTGGGGGATTATGTACAAATTTATTGGGTGAGGGAAAAAGCGAAGGGTCAGAGTTCTTCAATCCTAGCTGTGGAAGGAGGAAACCTCCTCCAGAGGGCTTGGATAAGGACAGCTAAAGGGAGTTGATAACCCGGGAGGTACCAGGGGATGACGGAATTGGAAGGGGCGGTGGTTATGAGATTCAGTAGGTCTTGGTGGTTAACTTGGCCTGGGCCCACGCAGAATGTTCCTTCAGGTATGGGGAGATCGAAGAAGGGGAACTGAGATAAGAAATAATTTAGAGAATCAGGATGGGGGGGGTTCAGGTGTTTCGTTATGGTGAGGATGTTCCGACGGAGAATCGGGAAGGGAGTCGAAGTCGTGCCCTGGCGAAAATAAGAAACTTTATAAAGCGTTAACAACCGTTGAGTGAGGGTTTTCTGAGAGTTTATATGCTTTTCAAACTTTGTAAGAGCACTTACATAACGCTGTTGGGTTTTGAATGCTTATCAAACGCTGCAGTGTTGCAATTTTTGTTCTACAAACTCTTTATATAATGTTACATGAAAGTTTTGCAATGCTGAGGTAACATTTTTCAGAGTACGTTCAGTAAACGTTGATACATCTTCGTGTACAGAGTTTACTCAGACTTTTCAAACGTTTACGTTTACGCTATAACGTACAAACGTCTTTTAAACGCTGCAGTGTTGCAATTTTTGTTCTACAAACTCTTTACTAATCGTTTTTAAACTCTCGACGAACTTCCACAAACGTTCATGTAAACGCCAAACAAACGTCTCATTTTTGCCAGGGTGGGGATCCTCTTCAAGATCGGGAAGATCTCTCGCAAAATCTTCCAGAGCCTCGCCGAATTCAGAAAACTCTGAGGAGGTGGAAGGGGAAGGAGGGTCTGAATCAAGAGTGATGACAGGTATGGGAGGGGTACGCTCCCGGACAGGAGGTGAGGGGGAACGAGGGGGTTCGGGAGAGGAGACTGGAGAGTAGTTAGGAGGTGAGGGAGTGTCGAGTAAGTCGAGATTTCGTAAACTATTATTACTATTATTACTATTGTCGCTATTATTGCTAATATCGCTAATATTGTTACTATTATTACTATTATTACTAAGATTGGTAATATTATTACTATTGTTGTGTGGGGTAGATGGGGAGTCCGTTAAGTTTTCTGTTTCTATACTATTATTCGGGGTTTGGTTCGCAACAAGGGGTGTGGTTCTCTTGGCCAATTTCTTTTTGAGAGCCCTATTCCAACGATTCCTGCGCCGCAACTGCGCTCTGCGTTTACCGTGGCCTGGCACTAATAATAATTCAACGGTAAATGAGGGAGATTGAAATATCGTCAAAAGGTGTTGCTAACTAATTACCGTTAGCTATATTACCGTTGTCATTGGGAAAAGATACTTAAATCTTAGACGGGATAGTAGCCCGTTTATATCCTTAAAAAAGTGTTCTTAACTGTGGGTTACTGATGATAAAGAAATATAAGTGAAAGGATAGTTAAGAGAGGAGAACAAAAATTGAAAGGAGGTAACGTAAATTCCAAATGGGTTTTAAGAAAAGTTTCAAATTTAGGAGTGTTCGATAGGGAGTCAGTCTTCGGAGATGTGAGCCGGATTAAAAATTGTTCGTGAACCGCCTTGAGGAGATTCTAGACAAACGAGAAATCGTTCGTGAACCGCCTTGTGGAGATTCTAGACGAACAGGAAGATCGTTCGTGAACCGCCTTGTGGAGATTCTAGACGAACGAGAAATCGTTCGTGAACCGCCTTGAGGAGATTCTAGACGAACAGAGAGATCGTTCGTGAACCGCCTTGTGGAGATTCTAGACGAACGAGAAATCGTTCGTGAACCGCCTTGAGGAGATTCTAGACGAACAGGGAGATCGTTCGTGAACCGCCTTGTGGAGATTCTAGACGAACGAGAAATCGTTCGTGAACCGCCTTGAGGAGATTCTAGACGAACAGGGAGAGATGACGAAGATGATTAGGAAGAGGAAAGAGACAAGAAGTAATTAAACAATTATTAAATTGTCGAAATTTATTTTCTATAGATTAGAGAAAAAAATCGGTCAAGGATCATTCCCAATGACAGTTGGTTAACGCGAGAGAGGGGAATTGAACCGTTAACGATAGATTACTATTGATGGTTACTATGGAATTTTAACTGATCGGGAGTATTATTGATTAAACTCTTATTACCTTAAAGATCTGTAACTCAAACTCTTTAATTACCTAAAGATCGTTTCTCAATCGAATGGGAAGGAGAAATAAGGACTGAGAGAGGATTTAGACTTACTACTTATTGAGAGCGTTGATATATATATATATATATATATATATATATATATATATATATATATAACGATTTAGCCAAGGCGGGTCTCTAGTCGCGGTCGGAGAGGCCCCAATGCTGGAGAACAGGTGACCTGGTTGATGTTGGACTCCGTTCACTTCGTGCACTTCGCGTTTTTTTTCGGTTAATTTAACTCGGGAAAGCTAAGACTCAGACGCTCAAACTGCGGAAAAAGTACTGGCAGCTGCAGGGGAATTTTTGAGTACGAAAAGACTGTGTCTCGCGTCTTGCGCTCGAGTTTTTAAAGTCATTGCTCCTCCTCTTTTCTGGATAGTGGGAATCCCTTTTGGGCGAATGAGATAATTTCAGTTGCCCCCTTCTTAAGAACAAGGAGGCTGATTTTGGAGGGAAAGGCGGTTCTAAGATTGTAATAGGTTGGCCCTTTGGTTTCAAAATTTGGCTCTATCCAGCAGAGAGTGGGAGCTTAGCGGGCAGATTTTATGACTTGCGAGAGTCTTTTCGCGTTTCGGCTAGCGCTTAAGGGTGGCCAGGCGAATTGTTTAGTTTCCCCCTTTTTTGATTACCCGCTTAAGATTCTGCAGCCCTGAAGGGTTTCTGTTTTCATAGCTCCACGTGTGGGCCGCTATAAAAATTTTATTACGGTTCTGGTTCCGATTTGTTTAAAATTTCTAAGTTCCAACGACTGACCATCCTTAGCTCTAGTTTTTCTTGTATATTTTTGCTTCGAGTCTCTCGATCTCAGATATCTGCTGCAAGGGTTAGATATACATATGTTTATAGTTGGTGCGATTCTTAAGAAGGATCGCTTTGTTTCTAGAATTCCAATGGTTCTAACAGACGTCCCAACTGTAAACATATGCGAGTTCGATTTTATTACAGTTCTTTATTTTAGTGGAATTTTTATTTATAATGACATGCTATCCGCGTAGTCTAGGCTCATTTATTATTTTTCATTTCCTTGATTTAGATATCGCCGAGAGTTACCCGCGCACATGGTTATCGTATAGTTTTTGTATAGCTTCAAAGAAAGAAAAGAATCACGACGCCCATCGGACGTAACACTACGAATTCCAAAAATATCTTTTAATACTCGAACTGCTGCATCTAATATATTTTAAAAGAATTATTAAAAGATATTACGATTTTTCGCGTATGATGTTTTGGAAATAGTGTATCTTGTATATGATTGTGAAAGAATTAATTAACGTTGCTAACGATTAGAAAGGTTATAAAACTCTTTCGAAAATGAAAGAATTCTTCAGAGACGGAGACATTAATTTTGCTCACAAAAAGCTAGCTTCTATAAATTATAAATATAACGAATAATCTCTCTCTCCCGCCCTTCCTCTCCCCCCCTCTCAATCTCTCTCTCACTCTCCCTCTCTGGCTTCAAGAATTATATATAAAATAATTTTAAGTACTATATTATATAATATCAATTATATTTAGCAGGAAATTGATCTTTAATATTCGTTAATTTTTTTAAGTAATTATTGTTGCATGTATGTATAAAATTTAATAATATGATTCTTCTAATTCTAAAGGCTTTATAAAGCATTAAGATGTTTCAAAAATACAAACTTTGCAAATATTTTAAATACTTTTTCCTTTATATAAAATATGCTTTCGAATGTTCCACTAATTATTATATAGAATTAAGGCTCTTAAATAGTTTGACAACTGTTGAAGAGAATGGAAAATGTTTCTTACACTATATATTTCTTGCTAAATTTAGTTTTCGAAATATTTTATAGGTTTCATAAATACATTGCACGTCACAGTACTAGTATAAAGTGAATAATAATGAAATGGCACGCAAGAATTCTCAGTCGTGTCATATCGGCCGTCAAAACGTTTGATGTCTTATAGTTGTTTTGCAGCGTGAAGCGCTGTATGCAAATTTTTGATATGTGCTTAATTGTTATTGATTTTTTCATGTCAGGTGATATTTAATGCACAGCTAACTGTATTTTATTTTATAATAATATATTAATTTTTACAAATATTTCTTTGATTAAAGAAAATGTATTTTTGAGAAAAACTATTAGATGTTGAGTTAAAAGATATATTGAAAAAGTCACAATGGTAACTGCATCAACTGATAACAGTTTTTAATATTGATAGACTTATTCATTGTTTCAGTTACCAATAGAACATGGTCATACTGCCAAGTATAAATAATTGTTCTGATATAGTCCTTAAAATTATATGAAAATAACTTAAAAATGTTGTTTTAATATTTATCGATAAAATTTTAATGAGATATTTCGAATATCACTTTAATATACATATATCATCGATTAACAGAGATATTTAACATTATGGATTGTGATAATTCCGCAAAAAACATATACTTCTTTTTAAAGATTTATTGCAACTTTCACCTGTACATGAGTATCCGTCTTTTATTTAATTATCAAAACTAGAAGTTGAGAAGTATATTGGTGCAATGGATTCTATAAATTAATGGTCTTTATCTTTTTTTTAGTTATGATGAATTAATATACGACAACAAGGAGATAATTCTTATCGAGATATATTAACGAAAGTTCGAGTTGGAATGAGAACAGACTTAAATGTATCTATTTTTTAGAAACAGGAATGTAAATTTTAGAGGAATTAATTGTGACGGCTTATTACAAGAATTATATAATTATTGTAAAGCTTACCAATAAATATAGTTTGTTTATTTCTAACTTATGCATTATGTGATATTTTAAATATTGCAATGTTAAATCATATTTGTTCGAATGAGATAAAATTTGTTGCTTAGGATCTGACAGAATGTGTACCATATTTAAAAAAAAAAAGTTATGAAGATATTAAATAAAGATGATGAAGATAGTTCTCAAACAGTTGGAATTAGCAAAAATTATAACTGTAAAATTAACAGCACGTATAATGATTACAAGAAATATCGATATTAATTTAGGTCTTGTAAATAATGTGATTAGTACATTGGTACAATTGGTACAATAAAAAAAATATTACTGCTTAACTTTTATTCACTACACAATTTTAATATTAAATATTTAAAAAATGATAACTTTGTCAATAAAGTAAAAGCTGCTTGGCAATTATTGTAATTAATATTGTTTATTATCCAATGATATCGATTGACTATATTATTATTTATTATATTTACGAGAAAATAAATAATGCATGCTAGTAATGCAGTAATTCAAATATGTGTATATTACGCTATTTTGATGAAGTACTATTTTGATGAATTCTTAGCAAATATCGGAAAATAAAGACAGATGTGCTATCAATTAATTCCAAAAATTGCGAGAATATGATTATTACGTTTTCTTTATTTCGGTTTCTCTTTCTCTTCTGTTTTTTTTTTTTCATATGAAGTTGCGTCATTTGAAGGTTACAATAATTTAAATACTAAAAGAAACGTTGCAAAAATCTTTTCAAAGATTCTAAAATATTTATACCATTTTATTTAGGATTGTTAGTAATTATTTGTAGTAATTTTAATGTTATTTGTAATTCTATTTCTTACAAATTATGTTATATTAATAACGTATATTAATAACGTATTATATGAGTGTTTATACGGATACATTTTGTATCTAATAAGGAGATATGAAATGGAGAGAAAATACAGAAACTAAAAATATAATAATTGCAGTATCGATTATCTTAATAATTTACATCTATGTTATTGTTTAATATTTTAACGCTGTTAAAGCAACTATATAATCAAATGTCGTCTTATCATACTATTAATGTACATACATGTAACGTTAGCACGCTATATCACCTTCAACTTGGGATCTATATAATAGTTAACATATAGAATTGTCACAGTTTGCGATCATGGTCGACACTATAGAAAAGGTTTTAAAACCTTTTTTCTTAATTTTTTGTTTCCTTGGTTTTGGAATTTTTAGGAAAAGCTCGAGTTATTTAAGATTTTACTTGAACATCTTTTCTATACTAATTCCGTGGAGTATTTACGCCTATGCCTTTTATTATTATATGATTTTTCTTGCAACCAAATGTTTATACAAAGGTTTTCTGAGATTTTTTCTAATAGTGGCAAATTTGTTTGTGACGATAATATTTACAATCATCATCATTCGCAAACATGAGGTACACATTTTTTCTGTGAATGTCTTATTATAATTTACTGTAATATTTACAGTGAAG
This sequence comes from Camponotus vicinus, assembly GCF_025532165.1. Lineage (NCBI taxonomy): Eukaryota > Metazoa > Arthropoda > Insecta > Hymenoptera > Formicidae > Camponotus > Camponotus vicinus. The sequence goes on along the minus strand of NW_028141956.1, from coordinate 13,960,486 downwards.
TAAATGACACGAAATACGATTTCTCTAAATTCAAAATTATTTTTATTATTAATTATCTTGTTATTAGTTATCTGGTAAAATCAAATTAAATTATATTTATTATTAATTACATAAAAATAGATTATTTAATTCATATTTGATAAAATCTAATTTGATTAAATATGAATTAAATAATCTATTTTTTTTATATAATGTGTATAATGTATAATGTGTATAAAATAATTTTATGTTTCTAAAATACAATTTTACTTTCACTCATTGGATCATCAGAAAAACCAAAATTACATATATTTAATTAATAGATCTTGTTTTGTATATATCTTATATATTTCATATAAATAAGTATAATATATATTTGATAAGATTTTTATAACACACACACAATATACACACATAACACACATATATTATATCGTTACTAAATATATTAATATATATTTTATGCACATATCAAGAAAGACATTTATAATATTATACATTTTCTTGTTATTGCTATTCTTAGAAATTCTATATGTGTGTGAGAAATCTCGGTCTCGTAGATGATACGTTGGAACTGCTTAGAATACCAAAGGAATATTGTAAAGTGCGAAATTCGATAAAATGGATATTGATTATATGGTTTATGATAGTTTGCATTTGGTGCATATTATGCTCTTTTTGGTACATGAAAAAATTTCAAGATACAAGAATCACAGTTATCGAATGCATTGTAGATTATGCTTTCTCTCTCAATTCATTGATGGATATAATGATTATATTTCTTTTAAGGTTTGTACAAGTTGTTCCTTTTTTTTTTTAAATTATGTAAGCATTATTGAGAAATTTGAATAATTTAATTTTATTAATTTTTAAATATATATAAATTGTGTGTAAAAATGTTATTGTAAAAATGTCACAAAAGATGTTATTTTTATAAAATAATATAGTGTGAATTCAATAGAAATTGAAACATGCTCTTAATTTGTGACATAAATATAAATAAGACAGTTCAATAAGCATTTCATATTCTTGAATGTTTCTTTATTTCTTTAAATTACAGATACATTGGTACTAGATTCGATAAAATCAATGGTTGTATTGAACAATTATCAGAGACAGAAAAATGTGGATTGAGATGCACTTGGAAAAAACCTCCTTTTAATCGCTACTATGTCCAAAGCAATAAAAATCGCGAGCATATATTATGGATTTCAATGTAAATTGATATATCCTAAAATGAAAATCGGCCAAATTGGAAGAATTATTTTAAAAGAGTATAATTTTATTAATCTATAAATGTATAAATATGCATCTTATTGTATTACAATTTTATTAACACAATTTCTATTTAATTTGTGATAATTTTGTGTATCTATTAAAAAAAAATCTGTTGTTTTCTCAAAATTTATATAATTGCAAATTCTTTAATTTTTTACGTAATGTAAGAATAAATATTAATTTTACTGAGCTTTATGACAAAATAATTATTTCAATGTAAGTAATAAATGTAGATATTTAATAATCCCTGTGATTATATATCTCTGATCGTACTTAATTTTAAATAAATAAACATTGTATGCATGCACTTCTTAAAAGAAATAGATCAGTGATTATATTTTCTTGACGTCTTTTAAATATATTTATCTAATAATATAATATTTTTTAGGCATCTTCATTTGGAACTTTGCCGAACAGCTCGCAATATAAATGATTTTTTCGGAACGCAAATGACCCTACAGACGATACTCAATTTTGTTGTTTTGACCTCAGGAATTTATTTTCAATATCGTATATTATTATGTTTCTACTAAAATTCATGAAAACAATGAAGATAGTAAATCAGTAATTCTTTTTGATACCATAATTTGCAGCTTATTTTTAATAAAGTTAATAACATTGAATTATATTTGCGAAAGCGTTAGCATCAAGGTAAGCTGTTATGTAATTTTTAAATTATTAAAAAAATTATTTTTATGATATGTATATGTGTACGATTTTTCGACTTGATTTGATATTCAATCTCTCCAATAAATAATATTAAATTTACAGTAACTTAGTAAATTACTTAAGTTAAAAAGAAATAAGAAAATAAATACTTCTCATTTTTTAAATAAAGAATCTGAGAATTTTTTCTTTATAACGATTAATAATTTATTCAAATAAATTTGCAATTCTCGAAATTCATATAATTATTATGAATGAAAATATAATTCTTAAATAAAACCAACTTTATCGTAAAATTAATTTTATATTATTTCAGGCGAAGAAAACCGTGGACATAATCCATAAATTGACAAACCTTGTTTATTTTGACCAGATGCGCGAAGATGTAAGATAAATCTCCTAGCCTAAAATCTTTCGATTTTAAACAGCTTTTATTAATCATTTTTAAATAACAAATATTATAATGCAGATTTGCCAGTTTATTTTTCAAATATTACTTCAGCCGTTAAAGTTCGATGGAATGGGTTTGTTTTGCTTTGGGTACAAATTTATTTTTAAGGTTAGTTTTTAATATTATTCATATTTATACAAGCAAAATGTAGTTTAGAAGTTAGGCTTATGTACAAAAAAAAATAGCAATAATTATATATTATTTGATATTTGATATTTACTTTCAGTTCATCATGGGAATTGTTAGTATTATGCTTTTTATGGTTGGAATGGATACTTCTCCTTTATCTCGGGGTTTAGTTTCTTACGAGAATAATGTAACATGTTTCGAGTAAATAAAAAAAATATATAATTCTAAAGAGTAGTATATATAATATCCCAGCTTTATATATATATAGAGTGTCCCATTTTAATCTATCACCCCGAATAACTTTTTTAATTTTGATTGTAGAAAAAAATGCTTCAGACAAAAGTTGTATGATTTCGAGGGGGCTATAAGAGGGTACCATTGGTTTGACATTGGAGAGTCATTTGAAGGTCACGTGAAGGTCACCGTCAATTTCTTAAATCGAACCCTCTATTTTTTATTACATATTCTTGTAGCTTATCTCGAGGGCTTTCCAAAACACTATAATAAAATATTTCCCCTCAAGTACTTTTTGAGTTGTAAGGCTTGAAATCATTTCTTAATTTTACATAAACCGTAAAATATCTTGTAAAATATTCATTTTTCGATTATCTTACCTTAATACTTTTATGTACAAAATAATAAGAGGAATCAATCGGTGTAAAGAAAACACATAGTTGTTTCGAACAAAAAATATGTAATTTGCAATTAACAATTGCATATTTTTTCTTAAAAATAATTATGTGTTTTCTTTACACCGATTGATTCCTCTCATTATTTTGTACATAAAAGTATTAAGGTAAGATAAGAGAAAAATGAATATTTTACTAGATATTTTATGGTTCATGTAAAATTAAGAAATGATTTCAAGCCTCATAACTCGGAAAGTACTTAATGAAAACTAACTTAATTATAGTGTTTTGAAAAGCTCTCGAGATGAGCTACAAATATATGCAAAAGCATATAGGGTGTCCCATTTAAAAAGTTGGAGGTGACCTTCATGTGACCTTCAGGTGACTCTTCAAGGCCAAACTAATGGCACCATTTTATGTCCGACTCGAAACCATACAACTTTTGTCTGAAACAATTTCGTATCTTTTAGACTTTACGAGATATTTCGATGGCAAAGTTAAAATGGACCACCCTGTATATATATACATATATATATATATATATATATATATTTATTTATTTATTTATCCGAACATTTTAATTATTAGAGTTTTAGTTGTAAATGATTATCGTTCATAATTATATCGACATTATTATATTATTATATTAGTTATGCATTGTTATATTTATTGATTTATCTTATTAATTTATATTATTTGATGTTTTTTTATATATATGTTTTGAAGAAAATTTTTTTGAATATTTATAAACTACATTTTTTTTATTAATTATGTAATATAAGAAAAATCCGTTTTAGGAATTTTATTTAACAAATAAATCTGTGTATGCACTGGTTATGCGAAAACATTAACTTTTCTATATCGTTTTCAATTAATTAAAGAATATTGTTACTTGTTCACCTCTCATCACAATTCTACTATCAAGTCAAATATTGTCTAACGACTATCTTAAGCTATAAGTTATGTATCAATCATTGGCGCTAATATTGATATAATAATACAGTTAACGATATAATTCAATTACTTAATTACATATGTGTATATGTTTATGCAATTGAATGATGTATAATGTTAATTGTTAATAGTTCATAATTAATAGTTAATAATTAGTTTTACTAATTATTAGTTATTAACTAAATACTAATTATTAACTATTATTCTGCCGTCTTGATAAATCTTTTTAAGAAAAAGGTAAAAAGGGAGCGCCAAGTTCATGTACTAATTGCATCTAACTGTTGTCTTGTCTACAAAAATAGTGATATATAAAAATTGCGCCAACTAAGATGTTACAGAGTGACATGTAGATGGATCGAAAGATGATCCGAAACATTCATTTTTATTGCATGTAATGTAATATTCATTTTGAAATACATGAGTAATTAGAAAGAAAAAACTGTTGTTTGTTTCTTGCCAGGGTCGTGACAACCGTGTGTGCGAAGTGTGCATTGCACACGAGCGGCAGGATATAAGGGGCGGCAAATTTTGCATGGACCTACAAATAAAAGTGAGTGATCCTTCTCAAGGAATGTGATATTGATGCGATAGAACTTGATACGGAAATCGAAAATATTTCAGTTTTCTTTGAAGATGAGCTTAATGCTTTCGATGTATTGCAATTTATGTTAAAAAATGAATTAACCACAACATTTCCAAATTTAACAGTATCTTTAAGAATTTTACTGACCCTACCTATAACAGTAGCTGCAGGAGAAAGATCTTTTTCTAAGCTTAAACTAATAAAAAGTTATATGAGATCTTCAATGTGCCAAAAAAGACTCAATTCTCGAACTATTTAAAATATAGAGAATGAAATATGTGAAAGCTTAAATATAAAAGACATTATTAAAGAATTTGCTACTAAAAAAATTAGAAACGTAAATATTGATTTCAATAATTAAATTGATAAGTTCAATTATGTTTGTTTTTCTCGCTTTTTTGTAGTAATAGTCATATACCTATATACAGTGGCGTGCAAAAGTTTTGAGCCAAACGATTTTTATTACATATTTATTATACAATCATCGCTAAAAAAACTCATATATATATATATATATATATACAGGGTGACCCATTTTAACTTAGGCAGCCAAATAACTCGAAAAATAAGCAAGATAGAGAAAAATGTTTTAGACAAAAGTTGTATGGTTTCGAGGGGGCCATAAGATGGTATCATTGGTTTGACCTTGAAGAGTCATTTGAAGGTCACGTGAAGGTCACTTCAATTTTTTTAAATGGAACATCCTATATATTTTTGTACATTCTTGTAGCTCATCTCGAGAGCTTTCCAAAACACTATAATTAAGTACATTTTCGTTAAGTACTTTTTGAGTTATGAGGCTTGAAATAATTTCTTAATTTTACATAAACCGTAAAATATCTTGTAAAATATTCATTTTTCGATTACCTTACCTTAATAGTTTTATGTACAAAATAATGAGAGGAATCAATTGGTGTAAAGAAAACACATAGTTGTTTCGAAGAAAAAATATGTAATTTGCAATTAACAATTCCATATTTTTTCTTAAAAACAACTATGTGTTTTCTTTACACCAATTGATTCCTCTCATTATTTTGTACATAAAAGTATTAAGGTAAGATAATCGTAAAATGAATATTTTACAAGATATTTTACGGTTTATGTAAAATTAAGAAATTATTTCAAGCATCATAACTCAAAAAGTACTTAACGGAAAGGTACTTAATTATAGTGTTTTGGAAAGCTCTCGAAATAAGCTACAAGAATGTACAAAAATATATAGGGTATTCCATTTAAAAAAATTGAAGTGACCTTCACGTGACCTTCAAATGACTCTTCAAGGTCAAACCAATGATACCATCTTATGGCCCCCTCGAAACCATACAACTTTTGTCTAAAACATTTTTCTCTATCTTGCTTATTTTTCGAGTTATTTGGCTGCCTAAGTTAAAATGGGTCACCCTGTATATATATATATATAAAAGTTTATATATATATATATATATATATATAAAGTTTATATATATATATATATATATATATATAAACAGGATATATTTATATATACTTTAATTATATAAACTTTATAAACTTTTAATCATTTTAAATACTTTATTTTTTACAATGTTTTATTAGGTTCAGTGCAAAAGTATTGCGCCAAATATTTTGTATGCATAACGCAAAAAAATTATTTTTGAAAAATAACAGAAACATGTTAAACTTTTATTTTAAACTTTTAATACTTTGTTGCCATGCCTTTAGAAGCAATTACTGCAGCACAACGGCGAGGCATTGATTCAATTAAGTTGCGAATGCAATTTTGTGGTAAATTTTGCCACTGATTTTGCAGATCTTGCCATAATTCTACCTTATTTGAATGTGTCTTATTCCCTATGCGTAGTTTGAGTTCTTGCCACAAATGTTCAATACAATTTAAGTTCAGTGATTGCGATGGCCAGTCCAGAACTTGGACTTTATTGACGGTAAAAAATTCTTTTATTAATTTTGATGAATATTTGGGATCATTATCTTGTTGGAAAATCCAACCACATGGCATTTTTCGAATTGCATATGGCAATATGTGCTGTGACAAGATATCCCGATACATTATAGCATTCATAGTATCCTTGATCTCGACCAATGGACCAACTCCATCATAGGAAAATGATCCCCAAACCATCACGTTTTCTCCATCATGTTTTAGGGTAGGAATTTGATATCTTACGTTATATCTTGTACCTGTCGGACGTCGTACGTACTTTCTACCGTCACTTCCAAATAATTGAAATTTTGATTCGTAATTGAAATTTTGATTCAGAAAAAAGCACTTTTCGCCAATCAGCTACAGTCCAATGTTCATGTTTTCTTGCAAACTTTAATCGAGCTTTTCTATTTTTTGCAGTAATTAATGGTTTCTTAACCTGCACGTCCTATAAGTCCCACTTCTTTTAGACGTCGAGATATTGTACTCCGACTAACATCAGCAAGATTTTCTTCTCGTAGTTCTCGAAAAATATCCACGGCAGTTTTTCTTACATTTGCTATCGATTTTCTTTTAATTATTTTATCGACATGCTTTGTGGTTTTACGAGGCCTACCGCTTCGTGGTTTATCAATTAAAGAATTCGTCGAATTATATTTAGTAATAATCCTATTTACTGTACTTTTATCAATTAATAAGACTTTAGCAATTTCGCGAGCAACCTTTCCTTGTTGAGAAAGATTAATTACGACTTCACGTAACTGAATATTCATATGTTTCGGCATTGTGGCAAGCAATAGACTGAAGTTTGGTTGAAATAAATACTTACATAGGAATTTCATAAATAGAGAAATATAAACAAACCGCGCCTACAAGGTTATAACAAAAATGCGGCTCAATATTTTTGAACACAGATAAATATTATTCGATTAAATAAATAGAAAATATGTAATTTAAAAATTTTTTTAACTGTATTATTATTTGTATAATAGTTATGTCAACTATTTTACATAATTAATTTTTAGAGAAATTCAGTATCTTATTATATATCTTAAAAAAACAGTTTGGTTCAAAACTTTTGCACGCCACTATATGTATATATATACAGGGTGTCCCAGGTATCGTCCGTCAAAAAAAAATTATAAGTAGAGCTCGCTAAATTGAATTAAAGTCCTGTACCATTTTGCACAAAACCACGTAAAATTTCGAGGTATTAATTAAAGAAGATCGGCCAATAATTGCATGATCCGCGTGTCTAGGTCTAGACAGTCGGCCATTCCAGCGAGAACGGCCCACCGTCCGCCCGAAACATGCGACTGATCGTGACGGTGAATATCAGGTGGCAGCGAAAAACAAAGTAAAAATAATTCTTATAAACTTGTAAACACCGTATCTAAAAATTTAGAGGTTTTTTTTTCGAATTCTTAACATTCTCTTGAATAGTTTTAGAGTTCTATGTAAACATTTAAAATAATTTTGATGATTAAATACAAAAAAATCGAATCCGAAAATATGGTGCGTTAAAGTTCACGCATCGCACCAAATCATGTAAAATCAATTATTCTTCGGAGTTGTAGTTTATTTTACAATAGTTCTGCAGTTTTATGCTAGCGGTCATTATTGAGTAAAGTTGCGCCAATAAGCACTGACCTTTAGTCTCCTTGTCGAAATTTTCTTTAAGGAAATGCTTTTGACGGACGAAATATGATATTTAATGCAAAATAAAGTTCTTCGCATTATTACAACGCATAAAGCCCCTTGCACAATGCTAGACAACAGGCAATAACAACAGAAATAGTATCTATTCTCTGCTCCTATTGGGGAATATTTTCTATTCTGCGTATTTATTGGTGATTAGTTTCTATTCCTTATTTCTATTGCCTGTTGCTTAGCATTGTGCAAGGGGCTTAAGAATATTGCACGATAGCGGCATGACATAGCGCCGCCGTAGCGGCGGAGCGCTCACGCTCGCGCACTACCAGGCGCGTGGCTCACTGACATGCGCCCGTCTAAAGGTCAGTGCTTATTGGCGCAACTTTACTCAATTATCACCGCTTTATTAAGCATTATAGAAGAAAATGGTTCAGGACTTTTCGACTCGATTTTTAATCAGGAATAACGCTATTTGCTCCGTGGGCGTTTTTTCAGTTACACCCTGTATATGTATTCTTATGGAATAAAATATAAAAGAATATATATAATAAATACATATAATAAATATATTTAAAATAATGTAATAAATATAAAATTATACATATGTAGGATTGAGAGAGTGTGTGTGTGGGAAGAGAGAGAGAGAGAGAGTGTGTGTGTGTGTGTGTGTGTGTGTGTGTGTATGGGAACGATTTTCGATTTGTGAGTAGCACGTGTGAGATGACCAGTGTGTCATAAAAAAAGGGATGAGATGTGCCTTTGAGATTCGGGAGAAGAATGCATGGACAATGTGTAGTCAGAGCGCATGAGAGTATGAAGAGCTGAGTGTGAATTTACTATATGTATATTCTTTTATTAAATATAACCGTTGACTTACACCCACAATTTGTCTCGTAATTTTATCCCACGTATAATTTGGGGGCTCATCCGGGATAAAGCTAGCCAGTTCGAAATAAAGCCGGTGTGTCACGGTAAGACGAGTTGTGCGAAATCGAGAGAAGAGACGACTATCTCGAGAAACGTGGTCGTGAAAGTCCACCGTGAGAATCAGTGACGTAAGAGGCGTCAGTGAACTAACGTGTAAATTAACCATTTGCGAGAGATTCGTGAGAGACAGCATGAGTGTTAGAACCGCGAGCGACCTAACACTAGGAGAGCTGAAAGAAGAATTGAGAAAGCTGGGACTATCAACTTCTGGAAATAAAAGTGAGTTGATAATCCGTTTAAACAAAGCAGATCTTTCTGGTATCTGGACCGAGAAGCTTCCAGAAGAACAAGAGACTGAAAGTGCAGAAACTACTATGACGACAAATGAAGAAAATATCTCTCGGATGCAAGCACAATTGGAAAAGTATTCCCAGGATAGACGTGTGCACGAGGAGGAATTGAATACGTTGAGACGAGAGCTTCAATCATTAAGAGCAGGATCACGAGCGACAGCCCGTGCATCAGGAGCGTTCATTGAAGAAGGGTCCGGTCAAACACAATCGAAAATCAGTATAAACGCCATAGCCGAATTGCTTGTTACTTTCGACGGTACGATCGACGGTACGGGCAATTTTGAAACATGGGAAAGGCAGCTACGACTATTGAGACGGACATACCGATTAAATGATGAGCATGTAAAATTATTAATTGGTATGCGACTGAAGGGAAAAGCGTTGGAGTGGCTACATTCGAAGCCCGAGTTTCTTGAAATATCAGTGGAGGCGTTACTCTGTGAACTGAAGAGCATGTTTGATCATCGGCCTAGCAGGGTGAGGCTATGCAAGAACTTTGAAGAGCGCGAATGGAAGAAAGACGAAACATTCTGCGATTATGTGCATCAAAAGGTCATGCTCGGAAATCGTGTTTCGATTGACGAAGACGAGATTGCCGAATACATCATCGACGGAATACCCGACCGCATGTTGAGAGATCAAGCACGTGTTAGCGGTCTTAAAACTAAAGCAGTATTGTTAGAAGCATTTGAGCGGGTCACCCTGAGGAATAAAAAAATATCATATGACGAAATTCAACGAAGAAAAGGCACGGGCAAACAAAAGCGATGGAAAGAATGAGCAGAAAACATCGAAGGGCGAAAAGAAGAACTGCTTCAACTGCGGGTTAGCTAACCATCTTAGCAAGGACTGTCCGACGAAAGAAAGCGGCCCTAAATGTTTCAAGTGTGGCGAGCGGGATCATATTGCGGCGAAATGTAAAAAAGAAGCAGAGATAAAAAATACTTATGTTGCGACGAAGATAATTCAAACGAAATGTCGTAAAGAGGTTGCGAAATTAACAGTTGTAAAATTAGCGCTTTAATTGATACAGGAAGTGATTTATGTCTCATGAGCGCGGATCAATATATTGAGTTAGGATCGCCTCGATTAGAGAATAAAGAAACGCGATTTCGTGACGTGGGATCGAACGAAAACGTAACGCTAAAAGAATTTTCTGCGGAATTAACAGTCGATGGATCTTATCCTATTTGAGTTGTATCTAACGATAACTTATAAATTTCTTATTGGCATCGATTTTATAAATACGGTTGAATTACGCGTAAAAAACGGGAATGTATCGATTATTCCTCTGGAAGAAATAATAAAAAATAAACAGGAAGTCTTGCCTGAAATATTTCAAATAAATTTAGAATGCGAGAAAACCGACGAAGTGGACATGACTCACATTACGGATAAACTGCTTAGTTCTTGAGAATGCTGTGCGTAACTATCACCCTCTTAAAGTTAAAGAAACAAATGTTAAGCTGTCTATAGTTTTAAAAGATGAAGAGCCAGTGTATCAAAGAGCTCGACGATTATCGCCGTTAGAGAAGAAAAAAGTAAACGAACATATCAGCGCGTGGATTCGAGACAGCATCGCACAACCTTCTCTTTCTGATTATGCGAGTCGGGTGATAGTTTTGGTAAAAAAGAAGGACGGAAGTACTAGATTGTGTGTCGATTACCGACAACTTAATAAAAAAATTGTACGCGATAGATATCCACTTCCACTCATAGAAGACAGTTAGATCTGTTACAAAACGCGAGATATTTTAGTACGTTAGATTTGAAAAATGGTTTTTTTCATGTTTCAAGATAAGGAGAGTCAAAAATATACAGCTTTTATAGTCCCTGAAGGACATTATGAATTTCTAAAAGTGCCCTTTGGTCTTTGCAATTCACCATCAATTTTCCAACGATTTATGATAAATGCGACTTTTAAAGATGCAATAAAGATGCGATAAAATAGTGTTGATTTATTTATATGATTTAATAATCCCTTCCGCAGACAGGGATACAGGAATAAAAAATTTGGAAATTGTGTTAAAAATCACGAGCGAGGCAGGACTAATAATAAATTGGAAGAAGTGTTTCTTTTTACTACAAAGCAGAGAAGAATTTCTTGGTCACGTGGTGGAAAATGGTCGAATATATCCATCCACTCATAAAATCGAAGCAGTACATAAATTTCCAGAGCCAACTAATGTAAAACAAATGCAGAGTTTTCTCGATTTGAGCGGTTACTTTAGAAAATTTATACCGAAGTATTCAATCGTAGCGCGTCCTTTGACTAATTTGTTGAGATGCGAAATTTCGATTTGGAGAAGTGGAGAAACAAGCGTTTAATTGTTTGAAAGAAATTTTATACGATAGATCCGTGTTGCGTCTATATAAATTAAGTGCGGAAACAGAATTACATACCAATGTGTCGATCGATGGATTCAGTGCGATTCTATTATGCAAAAAGATAATGAAGATAATAATAAGTTCCATCCTATTTATTATTCAAGCGGCAAAACATCTCCTGCAGAACGACGTTATACGAGTTATGAGTTAGAAGTACTTTCTATTGTTAAAGCATTAATAAAGTTTCGTGTCTATTTGCTAGGAATATCGTTTAATAATAACGGATTGTCGCGCATTTACATTGACTATGCATAAAAAAGATTTGCGCGTACGTGTAGCTCGGTGAGCATTACTTTTAGAAGAATATAATTATACCATTGAGCATAGGCCCGGAAAAAACATGATACACGTGGATGCATTGAGTCGCAATCCTTTATCAGTCTGTATGATTGTAGACGAGCGTGATAGCGTAACTGTAAAATTTAGACGAGCACAACAAAATGATGACGATGTAAAAAAAATATTCGACGCGGTAAAAAGGGGAAATAATGATGATTATGTGATAAAAAATGACTTGCTTTTTAAAAAACATAATGGAGACATTTTGTTAGTAGTACCAAAAACAATGCGCACGCAAGTAATTAAACAAGCACACGATGGAGGACATTTCTCAGTTGCGAAAACAGAAGCGTTATTATTAAGAGACTATTGGATGCCGAATATAAAAGCGAAAATTGTAAAAGTAGTAAAAAATTGTGTGACTTGCATTTTAGCTGAGAAAAAACAAGGTAAACAAGAAGGATATTTGAATGCGATTGAAAAGGGCGAATTACCGTTAGATACGTATCATATTGATCATATGGGACCGTTACCTTCTACGAGAAAAAATTATAAATATATCTTTGCTGTAGTAGATGCGTTCACTAAATTTGTATGGTTATATGCCACTAAGACTACAAATGCGACCGAAGTTGTCAATAAGTTCAGAAAGCAGTCAGTTATTTTTGGAAATCCACGACGAATAATCTCCGATCGCGTTGCGGCTTTTACATCTAGAGAATTTATCGATTATTGTACGGCAGAAAACATAATTCACGTTTTAACTACAACCGGAGTTCCCCGTGCGAATGGACAAATAGAGCGCGTGAATAGAGATTTGATACCGTTATTAACTAAGCTTTCAGATCCTAAGCGTGAAGAATGGTTTAAATATCTTGATTCGGTTCAATTATATCTAAATTCTACATTACATGGGAGTATAAATACGACACCATCTCATTTGTTATTTGGAACTCATGTGAGTATGCGAGAAGACCCTCAAATCCGAGAATTGTTAAAAAAGGAATGAGTCGACGATTTTCAAAACAGCCGTAATGACTTACGTAGACAAGCGAAAGAGTGTATGTTGCGAAAATTCAGTGTGAAAACCGAGCGACTTTTGATAAAAAGCGAAAAGCGGCTACGAAATATAAAGAAAATGATTTAGTAGCGATAAAGCGTACACAGCTAGGCCCTGGTTTAAAACTAGCGAATAAGTATCTTGGTCCATATATTATATCGAAAGTGTTACGAAATGATCAATATGTTGTGCACAAAGTGGGTGAGTATGAGAGACCATTAAGAACATCTACATTCGCAGATTATGAAGCCGTGGATAGATTATGCGAGCGACGATTCGGAGACCCTAAACGAAAACGAAGACGTCCGGGGACGAACGTCCGTGCAGGATGGCCGAATGTAGGATTGAGAGAGTGTGTGTGTGGAGAGAGAGAGAGAGAGAGAGAGAGAGAGAGAGAGAGAGAGAGAGAGAGTGTGTGTGTGTGTGTGTGTGTGTGTGTGTGTGTGTGTGTGTGTGGGAACGATTTTCGTTTTGGGAGTAGCACGTGTGAGATGACCAGTGTGCCATAAAAAAAGGGATGCAGTGCCTTTGAGATTCGGGAGAAAAATGCATGGACAGTGTATAGTCAGAGCGCATGAGAATATGAAGAGCTGAGTGTGAATTTACTACATGTATATTCTTTTATTAAATATAACCCTTGACTTACACCCACAATTTGTCTCGTAACTTTATCCCACACATATATGTAAATGTTCATATTCTTTCATTTTATAATATATGTATGTCATAATTTTTATAATATAGCTCTTTCCATGTAATAAGCTTTATAAAATATAAATGAAGGATAAATAGGCTCTATAAAATTTTGCATTTAAGTCACAAATTTTTCATTTAAATAAAAACTTACAATTACATATTTAGAAAACTATAGATTTCTCTTAAGCTTTTCTCTGATATTACTAACTATACGAGATAGTGTTAAGGACGGCCATGGATAAATTTTATTATGGATAAATTTTCGTCACAGTCAAATAAGCTTGATGAGTTCGCAGATAATTAAAAAATGATGACCATTACCAAACATATTGAACAAAAACAAACATACGAACATTTTATCATACAGAGACACTGTTTTATTATAGAGAATAGAAAGTTTTATCTATAGTACAAAATGTAAAATATACAATAATAACAATATTATAATATACAAAAATTAGGATTTAATTTAAAAAATATTTTATGAATTATTTATATTTATGCATTATGTTAGATGTATTATATACATATTTAGAAATACTAATTATGTTGAATTAAAAAGTAATGATAAGTAATAGTGTACATGTAATACAAAAAAAATAATGACATATATAAAACATTACTATAAAAATAAATTTTGTATTAATATTGTAATTCTTGCACATTATTTTTTTTTTACTAATTATTTTTTATCTTAAGAATAAAAAATTTTTTTGCATTTCTGACTTTTTGATTAGAGTTCTATGGCATTCTACGAATTCGAAAAATATCTTTTAATACTCGAACTGCTACACCTAATATATTTTAAAAGAATTATTAAAAGATATTACGATTTTTCGCGTATGATGTTTCGGAAATAGTGTATCTTGCATATGATTGTAAAAGAATTAACTAACGTTGCTAACGATTAGAAAGATTATAAAACTCTTTCGAAAATGAAAGAATTCTTCAGAGACGGAGACATTAATTTTGCTCACAAAAAGTTAGCTTCACAAATTATAAATATAACGAATAATCTCTCTCTCTCTCTCTCTCTCTCTCTCTCTCTCTCTCTCTCTCTCTCTCTCTCTCTCTCTCTCTCCCCTCTCTCTCTCCCCTCTCCCCCTCCCTCCCTCCCTCCCTCTTTCGTATTCTTTCGTTGATTTCGATCTCTCCATCTTCCTTTCTCTCTCTTCCAATTTTTTCTCTTTGCAGTTGGTTGTCCATTCTTCTGTCGTGTTTTTTCCCTGTTCCTCTCTTGCTTCTCTTGTCCACTGGTTTAATCCACCCTCCTCGTAAAACGTCTGCATCCTTCTGCCCCATTGTGTCCCCTCCCATTCTATATTGCTAATTTCACTTCTGCATTCTCTCAGTATTTCGTTGTCAGTCATTCCTTTTATTTTTTCTTGGTATTTTAGTGCTCTTCCTCCAGCTTCTATATTGATTTGTTCTATCTTTGTTTCTTCTCTGATTATATAGCCTGGCGTGCATCTATCTAAGCCTAGTATCCATCTTATGTATCTTTCTTGAAGTGCTTCAATCTCCTTCCATTCCTTCCATCCCCATATTTCGACTCCGTATAAGAGTATGCTTTTGACCATGACATTAAACATCATCATTCTCCTGTCGAAGTCTCCTCCAAATTTCCTTTCACCTATCCCCCAAATCTGTGCCATGGCTGCTGCTACTTTTCTTACTATATCTTTTATGTGTGCTTCATCGGTGTTGCATTTCTTAAATATAAATCCCAGATATTTGAACTCCTTGACTTCTTCTATCTTGTTGTCCTTCCATTTCCAGTTCCTTTCTTGCTTAATTCTCTCTTTCTTACAAAAAACCAACATTTTAGATTTATCTGCATTTAAAGTCAGTTCCTTTTCCTCTAAATATCTTTCTAGGCTTTTCAGCATTTTCTTCATTTCTCTTTTCGTTTCCGCCATCATCGCTAGGTCGTCTGCGTACGCCAAAGTATATATTCTCCTTCTTCCCAGTTTTACGCCTCCGTTCTGCCTTTTCTTTAGAAAGTCCTCCACGTCAGCGATAAATGTTACGAACAGGAGTGGGCTCAATGGGCATCCTTGCCTCAGCCCTCCCTCTGTCCAGAACTCTTCTGTGCATTTGTCTCCTACGATTACTCTGTTGATCGTTTCCTCATAAATATATTTTATTCCGTCGATTAGTTTCCTATTTATACCGCGTTCTTCCAGAACTTTCCATAGCTTCTTTCTGTTTATCTCCTTATCGAACGCTGCCTTCAGGTCTGCAAAGAAGACGTAGAGTTTTCCCTTCTTTTTCGTTATCGTTTTTTCTGCTGTTATTTTCAGTGCAAATATGTTGTCTATGCAACTTCTCCTTTTTCTGAAACCTGCTTGTAATAAGTACTATATTATATAATATCAATTATATTTAGCAGTAAATTGATCTTTGATATTCGTCAATTTTTTTAAGTAATTAATTGTTGCATGTATGTATAAAATTTAACAATATAATTCTTCTAAAGTATTTATAAAGCATTAAGATGTTTCAAAAATACAAACTTTGCAAATATTTTAAATACTTCTTCTTTTATATAAAATATGCTTTCGAATTCCACTAATTATTATATAGAATTAAAGCTCTTAAATGGTTTGACAACTGTTGAAGAGAGTGGAAAATGTTTTTTTACACTATATATTTCTTGCTAAATTTAGTTTTCGAAACATTTTATAGGTTTCATAAATACGTTGCACGTCACAGTACTAGTATAAAGTGAATAATAATGAAATGGTACGCAAGAATTCTCAGTCGTGTCATTTAGGCTGTCAAAACGTCACTTTTGATGTCTTAGAGTTGTTTTGCAGCGTGAAGCGCTGTATGCAAATTTTTGATATGTGGTTATTTGTTATTGATTTTTTCATGTCAGGTGATATTTAATGCATAGCTAACTTTATTTTATTTTATAATAATAGATTAATTTTTACAAATATTTCTTTGATTAAAGAAAATATATTTTTGATAAAAACTATTATATGTTGGGTTAAAAAATATATTGAAAAAGACTCAACGGTAACTGCATCAACTGATAACAGTTTTTAATATTGATTTATTCATTGTTTCAGTTACCAATAGAACATGGTCATACTGCCAAGTATAAATAATTATTCTGATATAGTCCTTAAAATTATATGAAAATAACTTAAAAATGTTGTTTTAATATTTATCGATAAAATTTTAATGAGATATTTCGAATATCACTTTAATATACATATATCATCGATTAACAGAGATATTTAACATTATGGATTGTGATAGTTCCGCAAAAAACATATACTTCTTTTTAAAGATTTATTGCAACTTTCACCTGTACATGAGTATCCGTCTTTTATTTAATTATCAAAACTAGAAGTTGAGAAGTATATTGGTGCAATGGATTCTATAAATTAATGGTCTTTATCTTTTTTTTAGTTATGATGAATTAATATACGACAACAAGGAGATAATTCTTATCGAGATATATTAACGAAAGTTCGAGTTGGAATGAGAACAGACTTAAATGTATCTATTTTTTAGAAACAGGAATGTAAATTTTAGAGGAATTAATTGTGACGGCTTATTACAAGAATTATATAATTATTGTAAAGCTTACCAATAAATATAGTTTGTTTATTTCTAACTTATGCATTATGTGATATTTTAAATATTGCAATGTTAAATCATATTTGTTCGAATGAGATAAAATTTGTTGCTTAGGATCTGACAGAATGTGTACCATATTTAAAAAAAAAAGTTATGAAGATATTAAATAAAGATGATGAAGATAGTTCTCAAACAGTTGGAATTAGCAAAAATTATAACTGTAAAATTAACAGCACGTATAATGATTACAAGAAATATCGATATTAATTTAGGTCTTGTAAATAATGTGATTAGTACATTGGTACAATTGGTACAATAAAAAAAATATTACTGCTTAACTTTTATTCACTACACAATTTTAATATTAAATATTTAAAAAATGATAACTTTGTCAATAAAGTAAAAGCTGCTTGGCAATTATTGTAATTAATATTGTTTATTATCCAATGATATCGATTGACTATATTATTATTTATTATATTTACGAGAAAATAAATAATGCATGCTAGTAATGCAGTAATTCAAATATGTGTATATTACGCTATTTTGATGAAGTACTATTTTGATGAATTTTTAGCAAATATCGGAAAATAATCGGAAAATAAAGACAGATGTGCTATCAATTAATTCAAAAAATTGCGAGAATATGATTATTACGTTTTCTTTATTTCGGTTTCTCTTTCTCTTCTGTTTTTTTCTCATATGAAGTGCGCTGTATGAAGGTCACAATAATTTAAATACTAAAAGAAACGTTGCAAGAATTTTTTCAAAGATTCAAAATTATTTATACCATTTTATTTAGGATTGTTAGTAATTATTTGTAGTAATTTTAATGTTATTTGTAATTGTATTACTTACAAGTTATGTTATATTAATAATAACGCATTATATGAGTGTTTATACATTTTGTATCTAGTAAGGAGATATGAAATAGAGAGAAAATACAGAAACTAAGAACATAATAATTGCAGTATCGATTATCTTAATAATTTACATCTACGTTATTGTTTAATATTTTAACGCTGTTAAAGCAACGATATAATCAAATGTCGTCTAAGCATACTATTAATGTACATGTAACATTAGCACGCTATATCACTTTCAACTTGGGATCTATATAATAGTTAACATATAGAATTGTCACAGTTTGCAATCATGGTCGACACTATAGAAAAGGTTTTAAAACCTTTCTTCTTAATCTTTTGTTTCCATGGTTTTGGAATTTTTAGAAATAACTCGAGTTACTTAAGATTTTGCTTGAACATCTTTTCTATACTAATTCCGTGGAGTGCTTACGCCTACGTCATTTATTATGTAATAAGTATAGTTTATGCAACAGATTTAGGAATAGATTTTTTAGGTCTTTTCGTCTTAATGGCAGATTTGTTTGTGACGATAATATCTACAATCATCATCTTTCGCAAACGTGAGGTACACATTTTTTCTTTGTGAATGTCTTATTATAACTTACTGTAATATTTAGAGGGAAGTAAATGACACGAAATACGATTTCTCTAAATTCAAAGTTATTTTTATTATTAGTTATTTTGTTATTAGTTATCTGGTAAAATCAAATTAAATTATATTTGATAAAGTCTAATTTGATTAAATATGAATTAAATAATCTATTTTTTTATTTATATAATGTGTATAATGTATATAATGTATAATGTGTATAAAATAATTTTATGTTTCTAAAATACAATTTTACTTTCACTCATTGGATCATCAGAAAAACCAAAATTACATATATTTAATTAATAGATCTTGTTTTGTATATATCTTATATATTTCATATAAATAAGTATAATGTATATTTGATAAGATTTTTATGACACACACACAATATACACACATAACACACATATATTATATCGTTACTAAATATATTAATATATATTTTATGCACATATCAAGAAAGACATTTATAATATTATATATTTTCTTGTTATTGCTATTCTTAGAAATTCTATATGTGTGTGAGAAATCTCGATCTCGTAGATGATACGTTGGAACTGCTTAGAATACCAAAGGAATATCGTAAAATGCGAAATTCGATAAAATGGATATTGATTATATGGTTTATGATAGTTTGCATTATGGTGTCATTATGGTGTTATTATTTTCTGGACATGGAAGATATAACACTGGAAGATATAACACTGGAAATTATAACACTCATAGTTATGGCATGCATTATGGGTTATATTTTTTATCTCAATTCATTGATGGATACAATGATTATATTTCTATTAAGGTTTGTTGTTCCTTTTTTTTTAAATTATGTAAGCATTATTGAGAAATTTAAATAATTTAATTTTATTAATTTTTAAATGTATATAAATTGTGTGCAAAAATGCTATTGTAAAAATATCACAACAGATGTTATTTTTATGAAATAATATAGTGTGAATTTAATAAGAATAGAAACATGCTCTTAATTTGTGACATAAATATAAATAAAACAGTTCAATAAGCATTTCATATTCTTGAATGTTTCTTTATTTTTTAAAAATACAGATACATTGGTACTAGATTCGATAAAATCAATGGTTGTATTGAACAATTATCAGAGACAGAAAAATGTGGATTGAGATGCACTTGGAAAAAATCTCCTGTTAATCGCTACTATGTCCAAAGCAGTAAAAATCGCAAGCATATAGTATGGATTTCAATGTAAATTGATATATCCTAAAATGAAAACCGGCAAAATTGGAAGAATTATTTTAAAAAATAAAGAGTATAATTTTATTAACCTAAAAATGTATAAATATGTTGCATCTTATTGTATTACACTTTTATTAACACAATTTCTATTTAATTCGTGGTAATTTTGTGTATCTATTAAAAAAAATCTGTTTTTTTTTCTCAAAATTCATATAATTGCAATTTTTCAAATTTTTTTACTTAATGTAAGAATGAACATTAATTTTACTGAGCTTTATGACAAAATGATTATTTCAATGTAAGTAATAAATATGTGTAGATATTTAATAATCTCTGTGATTATACATCTCTGATCGTACTTAATTTTATATAAATAAACATTGTATGCATGCACTTCTTAGAAGAAATAGATCAGTGATTATATTTTTTTTATGTCTTTTAATATATTTATCTAAGAATATAATATTTTTTAGGCATCTTCATTTGGAACTTTGCCGAATAGCTCGCAATATAATAAATGATTGTTTCGGAACGCATATGACCCTACAGACGATATTCAATTTTGTTTTTTTGACCACAGTAATTTATTTTCAATATCGTGTATTATTATGCTTCACTAAAGTTCATGAAAACAGTGAAGAAACTGTAGAAGTATTTTTTGTTGGTATCATATATTGCATCGTATGTTTAATAAAGTTAGTAACATTAAATTATATTTGCGAAAGCGTTAGCATCAAGGTAAGCTGTTATGTAATTTTTAGATAGATTATTAAAAAAATTATTTTTATGATATGTATATGTACGATTTTCCGACTTGATCTAATATTCAATCTTTCCAATAAATAATATTAAATTTACAGTAACTTAGTAAAGTATTTAAGTTAAAAAAAAATAGGAAAATAAATACTTCTCATTTTTTAAATAAAGAATCTGAGAATTTTTCCTTTATAACGATTAATAATTTATTCAAATAAATTTGCAATTCTCGAAATTCATATAATTATTATGAATGAAAATATAATTCTTAAAACCAACTTTATCGTAAAATTAATTTTATATTATTTCAGGCGAAGAAAACTATGGACATAATCCATAAATTGACAAACCTTGTTTATTTTGACCAGATGCGCGAAGATGTAAGATAAATTTTCTAGCCTAAAATCTCTCGATTTTAAAAAGCTTTTATTAATCATTTTTAAATAACAAATATTACAATGCAGATTTGTCAGTTTACTTTTCAAATGTTACTTCAGCCGTTAAAGTTCGGTGGAATGGGTTTGTTTTACTTTGGGTACAAACTTATTTTTAAGGTTAGTTTTTAATATTATTCATATTTATACAAGCAAAATGTAGTTTAGAAGTTATGCTTATGTACAAGAAAAAATAGCAATAATTATATATTATTTGATATTTGATATTTACTTTCAGTTCATCATGGGAATTGTTAATATTATGCTTTTTATGGTTGGAATGGGTACTTCTTCTTTATCTCGGAATTTACTTTCTGACGATGATGATTTCACATGTTTCGAGTAAATAAAAAAAATATATCATTCTAAAGATTACTATATACAATATATATATATACAGGGTGTATCAGACCACCCGTGCCAGCCAAATATCTCGAAAACCAAGAACGACAGACAAAAATATTTCAGACAAAAGTTGTAGGGTTTCAAGTAACGTATTATATAGTAATATTGGTACGACCTTGAATAGTGTTGTCAAGGTCACGTGAAGGTCATCTTAAATTTCTTAAATGGAACCCCCTATTTTTCATTACATATTCTTGTAGCTTATCTCGAGAGCTTTCCAAAACACTATGATTAAGTTAGTTTTCATTAAGTACTTTCCGAGTTATGAGGCTTGAAATCATTTCTTAATTTTACATGAATCATAAAATATCTAGTAAAATAATCATTTTTCGATTATCTTACCTTAATACTTTTATGTACAAAATAATGAGAGGAATCAATTGGTGTAAAGAAAACATACAGTTGTTTTTAAGAAAAAATATGGAATTGTTAATTGCAAATTACATATTTTTTCTTAAAAACAACTATGTTTTTTCTATTCGAGGTCATAATAATGTTGCTGTGTATGCGCCACATAAAACCCTATAACATTTGTATGAAACATTTTTTTTTTAAATGCGTATTTTTCGAAATATTAAGGGGTTTCCACGCTTTTGGTAAACCCTGTTTAATATTATCAAGATAATGAGATCCGAAACATAAATCAAGAATAGTACAAGAATATTTACTATATATAATTGTCCTAAAGTGCTGCATCCACCACCTCAATCGCCGGATTTAAATCCCATTGAAAATTTATGGGATCAATTAGATCCTAATATTCGAAAAATACTCATAAGAATAATACCAGAATTAAAACAACGTTTAATAGAAGAGTGGAACTGTATTACGCAGGAATATTATAAAAAAATTATTTCTAATATGCCAAAGCGATTACACGAAGTTTTTAAACAAAATGGTTTTCCAACAAAGTATTAATATTCACTATAATATTATTTAAATAAGCATATTTCATAAGAAATTAATGTAATTTGTTTAGTGTCCGAATATTTTTGCGACATGAAATTTGTATATTATTTCACTTATACTTTGTTATTTACAAACATATGTATATTAAATAAATATTTATGTTCTTTCCAACTACGATGTTCACTTTAATACATGATACCACAATTACCTCGTTAACATTATTGTAAGCAAATATAACAGCAATAATATCTCGCACATCGTAGTATCCGAATATTAATGCGAGTCACTGTATATATTATGCTATTTTGATGAATTTTGAGAAAATATCGGAAAATAATCGGAAAATAAAGACAGATGTGCTATCAATTAATAAATTAAAAAATTGCGACAATATGATTATTACGTGTTCTTTATTTTGGTTTCTCTTTCTCCTCTGTTTTTTTTTTCATATGAAGTTGCGTCATTTGAGGGTTACAATAACGTGTTATATGAGTGTTTATACGGATACATTTTGTATCTAGTAAGGAGATATGAGAAATAGAGAGAAAATACAGAAACTAAAAATATAATAATTGCAGTATCGATTATCTTAATAATTTACATCTACGTTATTGTTTAATATTTTAACGCTGTTAAAGCAACGATATAATCAAATGTCGTCTAATCATACCATTAATGTACATGTAACGTTAGCATGCTATATCACCTTCAACTTAGGATCTATATAATAGTTAACATACAGAATTGTCACAGTTTGCGATCATGGTCGACACTATAGAAAAGGTTTTAAAACCTTTTTTCTTAATCTTTTGTTTCCTTGGTTTTGGAATTTTTAGAAATAGCTCGAGTTACTTAAGATTTTGTTTGAACATCTTTTGTATATTAATTCCGTGGAGTGTTTATGCCTATGCCTTTTATTATATGATAAGTTTACTTTACGCTTTAGAAAGAAGTTTTTTGAGAGTTTTCGTCTTAACGGCAAATTTGTTTATGACGATAATATTTACAATCATCACCATTCGCAAACGTGAGGTACACATTTTTTCTTTGTGAATGTCTTATTATAACTTACTGTAATATTTACAGTGAAGTAAATAACACGAAATACGGTTTCTCTAAATTCAGCATTATTTTTATTATTCGTTATCTTGTTATTAGTTATCTGGTAAAATCAAATTAAATTATATTTGATAAAATCTAATTTGATTAAATATGAATTAAACAACCTATTTTTTTATTTATATAATGTGTATAATGTATAATGTGTATAAAATATCTTATGTTTCTCAAATACAATTTTACTTTCACTCATTGGATCATCAGAAAAACCAAAATTACATATATTTAATTAATAAATTTTGTTTTGTATATATCTTATATATTTCATATAAATAAATATGATATATATTTAATGAGATTTTTATGACACACACACAATATACACACATAACACACATATTATATCGTTACTAAATATATTAATATATATTTTATGCACATATCAAGAAACACATTTATAATATTATATATTTTCTCGTTATTGCTATTCTTAGAAATTCTATATGTGTGTGAGAAATCTCGATCTCGTAGATGATACGTTGGAACTGCTTAGAATACCAAAGGAATATTGTAAAATGCGAAATTCGATAAAATGGATATTGATTATATGGTTTATGATACTTTGCATTTTGTGGATATCTGACTCTTTTTGGTACATGAAAAAATATCAAGATATAAGATTCATAGTTACCTCTTGCATTATAGATTATGCTTTCCATCTCAATTTATTGATGGATATAATGATTATATTTTTTTTAAGGTTTGTACAAGTTGTTCCTTTTTTTTGAAATTATGTAAGCATTATTGAAAAATTTGAATAATTTACTTTTATTAATTTTTAAATGTATATAAATGGTGTAGAAATGCTATTGTAAAAATACAAAAGATGTTATTTTTATAAAATAATATAGTGTGAATTTAATAAAAATTGAAACATGCTCTTAATTTGTGACATAAATATAAATAAAACATTTCAATAAGTATTTCATTCTTGAATGTTTCTATATTTCTTCAAATTACAGATTCATTGGTACTAGATTCGATAAAATCAATGGTTGTATTGAACAATTATCAGAGACAGAAAAAAAATGTGGATTGAGATGCACTTGGAAAAAATCTCCTGTTAATCGCTACTATGTCCAAAGCAATAAAAATCGCAAGCATATATTATGGATTTCAATGTAAATTGATATATCCTAAAATGAAAATCAGCAAAATTGGAGGAATTATTTGAACAAAAAAGATAATTTTATTAATCTAAAAATGTTTAAATATGTTGCATCTTATTGTATTAAACTTTCATTAACACAATTTCTATTTAATTTGTGTTAATTTTGTGTATCTATTAAAAGAAATCTGTTTTTTCTCAAAATTTATATAATTGCAATTTTTTAAATTTTTTTACATAATGTATGAATAATGTAATAATTTTACTGAGCTTTATGACAAAATAATTATTTCAATGTAAGTAATAAATATGTGTAGATATTTAATAATCTCTGGGATTATACATCTTTGATCGTACTTAATTTTAAATAAATAAACATTGTATGCATGCACTTCTTAGAAGAAATAGATCAGTGATTATATTTTTTTTTATGTCTTTTAATATATTTATCTAAGAATATAATATTTTTTAGGCATCTTCATTTGGAACTTTGCCGAATAGCTCGCAATATAAATGATTTTTTCGGAACGCAAATGACCCTACAGACGATATTCCATTTTGTTTTTTTGACCGCAATAATTTATTATCTATATCGTATATTATTATGCTTCACTAAAATTCATGAAAACAATGAAGAAAGAAAAGTAATATTTTTAGTTAATACCATAGTTTGCAGCGTACATTTAATAAAGTTAGTAACATTGAATTATATTTGCGAAAGCGTTAGCATCAAGGTAAGCTGTTATGTAATTTTTAGATAGATTATTAAAAAAATTATTTTTATGATATATATATATATGTATACGATTTTCCGATTTGATCTGATATTCAATTTTTCCAAGAAATAATATTAAATTTACAGTAACTTAGTAAAGTATTTAAGTTAATAAAAATAAGAATATAAATACTTCTCATTTTTTAAATAAAGAATCTGAGAATTTTTTTCTTTATAACGATTAATAATTTATTCAAATAAATTTGCAATTCTCGAAATTCATATAATTATTATGAATGAAAATATAATTCTTAAATAAAACCAACTTTATCGTAAAATTAATTTTATATTATTTCAGGCGAAGAAAACCGTGGACATAATCCATAAATTGACAAACCTTGTTTATTTTGACCAGATGCGCGAAGATGTAAGATAAATCTCCTAGCCTAAAATCTTTCGATTTTAAAAAGCTTTTATTAATCATTTTTAAATAACAAATATTATAATGCAGATTTGCCAGTTTATTTTTCAAATATTACTTCAGCCATTAAAGTTCGATGGAATGGGTTTGTTTTGCTTTGGGTACAAATTTATTTTTAAGGTTAGTTTTTAATATTATTCATATTTATACAAGCAAAATGTAGTTTAGAAGTTAAACTTATGTACAAAAAAAAATAGCAATAATTATATATTATTTGATATTTGATATTTACTTTCAGTTCATCATGGGAATTGTTAATATTATGCTTTTTATGGTTGGAATGGGTACTTCTCCTTTATCTCGGGGTTTAGTTTCTTACGAGAATAATGTAACATGTTTCGAGTAAATAAAAAAAATATATAATTCTAAAGAGTAGTATATATAATATCCCAGCTTTATATATATACAGGGTGTTCCATTTTAATCTATCACCCCGAATAACTTTTTTAATTTTGATTGTAGAAAAAAATGCTTCAGACAAAAGTTATTTGCAATTAACAATTCCATATTTTTTCTTAAAAACAACTATGTGTTTTCTTTACACCAATTGATTCCTCTCGTTATTTTGTACATAAAAGTATTAAGGTAAGATAAAAAAAAATCGAAAAATGAATATTTTACTAGATATTTTATAGTTCATGTAAAATTAAGAAATGATTTCAAGCCTCATAACTCGGAAAGTACTTAATGAAAACTACCTTAATTATAGTATTTTGAAAAGCTCTCGAGATGAGCTACAAATATATGCAAAAGCATATAGGGTGTCTTATTTAAAAAGTTGGAGGTGACTTTCATGTGACCTTCAGGTGACTCTTCAAGGTCAAACTAATGGCACCATCTTATGTCCCCCTCGAAACCATACAACTTTTATCTGAAACATATTCGTATCTTTTAGACTTTACGAGATACTTCGATGGCAAAGTTAAGATGGAACACCCTGTATACATATATATACATATATATATATATATATATATATATATACATATATATATATATATATATATATATATATATATATTTATTTATCCGAACATTTTAATTATTAGAGTGTTAGTTGTAAATGATTATCGTTCATAATTATATTGACATTATTATATTATTATATTCGTTATGCATTGTTATATTTATTGATTTATCTTATTAATTTATATTATTTGATGTTTTTTTATATATATGTTTTGAAGAAAATTTTTTTGAATATTGATAAACTACATTTTTTTTATTAATTATGTAATATTAGAAAAATCCGTTTTAAGAATTTTATTTAACAAATAAATCTGTGTATGCACTGGTTATGCGAAAACATTAACTTTTCTATATCGTTTTCAATTAATTAAAGAATATTGTTACTTGTTCACCTCTCATCACAATTCTACTATCAAGTCAAATATTAACTAACGACTATCTTAAGCTATAAATTATGTATCAATCATTAGCGCTAATATCGATATAATAATATAGTTAACGATATAAATCAATTACTTAATTACATATGTGTATATGTTTATGCAATTGAATGATGTATAATGTTAATTGTTAATAGTTAATAGTTCATAATTAATAGTTAATAATTAGTTTTACTAATTAACTAAATACTAATTATTAACTATTATTTTGTCGTCTTGATAAACCTTTTTAAAAAAAAGGTAAAAAGGGAGCGCCAAGTTCATGTACTAATTGCATCTAACTGTTGTCTTGTCTACAAAAATAGTGATATATAAAAATTGCGCCAACTAAGGCGTTACAGAGTGACATGTAGATGGATCGAAAGATGATCCGAAACATTCATTTTTATTGCATGTAATGTAATATTCATTTTGAAATATATGAGTAATTAGAAAGAAAAAACTGTTGTTTGTTTCTTGCCAGGGTCGTGACAACCGTGTGTGCGAAGTGTGCATTGCACACGGGCGGCAGGATATAAGGGGCGGCAAATTTTGCATGGACCTACAAATAAAATTGAGTAATCCTTCACTCGAAGAGTGTGATATTGGTAGAACTTGATACGGAAATCGAAAATGTTTCAGTTTTCTTTGAAAATAAACTTAATGCTTTCGACGTGTATTGCAATTTATGTTAAAAAATCAATTAACCACAACATTTCCAAATTTAGCAGTATCTTTAAGAATTTTACTGACCCTACCTGTAATAGTAGCTGCAGGAGAAAGATCTTTTTCTAAGCTTAAACTAATAAAAAGTTATCTGAGATCTTCAATGTGCCAAGAAAGACTCAATTCTTTAACTATTTAAAGAATTTAAGTATAGAGAATGAAATATTTGAAAGCTTAAATATAAAAGACATTATTAAAGAATTTGCTACTAAAAAATTCAGAAAGGTAAATATTGATTTCAATAATTAAATTGATAAGTTCGATTATGTTTGTTTTTCTCGCTTTTTTTGTAGTAATAGTCATATACCTATGTATATATATATATATATATATATATATATATATATATATATATATATATTGTTACGTCCCTGGTTCAATTAGCGGTCGAGTCAGCTTTGGAAAGCAAGGAAGATCTCGTTGTCAAGAAGAATATTGATTTGTCGAATGACAGTCGAGTCTGGTGCCAGCTGTCAAGCTGAGCGGACGCGTCTCGTTTTCTCGTGTTATCATTATCGTTATATCTATTATATTCTGTGTTGTGTTCATTAAAGTTCCTGTGTTCTTGTTACAAATACGAGTTCTCATTTATGAGTGCGCGAGCGCGAGCGAGAACGCGGGTGCCGATCCTTGTGTCGCGCGCGATCGATAAATATCGTTCCGCGGACGCAACAATATATATATATATATATATATATATATATATATATATAATACATAGATTTATTATGATTTTTTCATTATTTATTTTATTTACCTATTGGAATAAATGCTTAAAGTTCTATAAAATTGCTGTTTATTAACTCTATAGAAATAAGTCTTTCCTGCCTTGTCCAATCCAATAAAAGAGGAGTGGCAATTATTTGCTGGCACACGAGCGGTATTAATGCTTAAGACGGCCCTGTTTCTTGCGCTCCAACTATCGCGCTATGACTCTTATTTGCCAATTTAAAACATAATTAATCACCCGCCGCTTGTCCATATGATCACAGGTTCTTGCTATATACATCTTATCTCTCCGTAACATAACAAGAAATATTCATAACGCAATAAAATTGTGTTATTTAATATATTATATGAATGATATTGTTACGTCCAGTGGACTCCACGATTCTTTTCTTTCTTCGAAACGATATCGTGGAAGAAAAAAATCAAGGATCGGCTTGCATTTGAAACACAAAGCGATCCTTCTTCAGAATAATGATAGCGCATAGAAAAACGCAACCTAACCCGCGTATATAACCATTTAAACCTAACAAATCTAATACTGAGAATGGCCAGTCGAGATAGCGTTAAGGAAACTCTAAATAAATTCGTGAATTAATGATCGTGAATTTTAAGGCGAAAAGTTGTTATAAGAAATTCCAACTGTCCCGTATCTATTGGTATGGCTTTATGTTCGAAGCCTCTCTATCTAAAGAATTTTTAAAATAAAGATCTGGTTCTCGGGAAGAATGTCAAAATCTAAACATAGCAATATTCCTGAAATTGAGTGCACGTGCGCTCGTTCGACAGGCCACCCTCAAGCGTTCTCCGAATCGTTAAATCATCAAAAACGATAAGCTAATCAACTTACTCCCACTCTCTACTGGATGGAGCTAAGTCTCGAGCCAAAGGGCTTAACCAATTAAAATCTTAAGAAACGCCTCTCCTCTCAAAAATCAGCTTCTTTGTCCTTAAGAAGGGAGTATTGAAATTATTACAAAAGATTTCCACCATCCAGTAAGGAGGAGGAGTAATAACTTTAAAATGCAAGCGCAAGGCGCGACGCTGCGCTAATAAGCACTACAGTTGACAGTTCAGTTCACAGTTCCAGTCAAGATTCAGTCATTCAATTTTGAAATTATATAGCCTCGGGGATCCTTTTTTTTGCGTTATGCAATTGAGTTATTAATCTGTTTTATATCACAGTGAAAATGATTTTGTTAACATTTAATTGTGCATCGTGTGAATTTTCTGATGGACATTTCCATTACCCAGCTCTTCATGTTATAAACCTCCGACCTCAGCCATTGCAATTTTATCAGCGCACTCATTTTTGTGATGCCAACGAGTTGTGAATAAAATTGAGTAATTTTTATTTTCTCCCTTTCCCATATCTTACTATCTCACAATTTAAAATCTATGTCTGACAAATAATTTTAAACGGTTTAATAACCATTAAATTTTTACTAATTACTATCAATCAATCAATCCTTGTCTCATCTCTCTCCTCCAGTCTCATTCCTTGTTCTTCCTAATTCGCTTAGAATCTCCGAAAGACGGTTCGCGAATAATTTCCCAGTTCGCCTAGAATCTCCAAAAGGCGATTCGCGAATAATTTCCTGTTCGCCTAGACTCTCCGAAAGGCGATTCGCGAACGATTTCCCGTTCGCCTGGAATCTCCGCAAGGTAGTTCGCGAACGATTCCCCGTTCGCCTGGAATCTCCGCAAGATGGTTCGCGAACGATTCCCCGTTCGCCTGGAATCTCCGCAAGGTGGTTCGCGAACGATTTCCCGTTCGCCTGGAATCTCCGCAAGGTGGTTCGCGAACGATTTCCCGTTCGCCTGGAATCTCCGCAAGGTGATTCGCGAACGATTCCCCGTTCGCCTGGAATCTCCGCAAGGTGATTCGCGAACGATTCCCCGTTCGCCTGGAATCTCCACAAGGTGGTTCGCGAACGATTCCCCGTTCGCCTGGAATCTCCGCAAGGAGGTTCGCGATTACTCCTTAATTCTTATTTCCTTTTAGTTGCCTTTTCTGATTTTTTTTTTACCGAGAATTTGTATTGTTTTCTATCTTTATATCTCGTTTCAGCCCTTCTTTATATATATTTAACTCTTCATTTCTTTTTTTTTCTTTACTCCCTTTCATTTTCTTTTAATTTCCCATCTTTATATCATCATTATTATTTTTTTTTCTCTCTTTATATTATTTTCCTTTGTATTATCACTACTTTGGGAGAAACCGTTGAAATAGATGAATAATTTTCGAACTTAGACTTGGCGAATCTCTTATCTTAATTTTATTATTATATTTTAATTTAAACCTGTGTTTCAGCGAATTAAAAAAATTTTAATTCTAATTATAACACATATGGGCAAGCGACGAATTCTATACTTCCTTTAATGAGTAAGCGTTATTCATAGTTTTACACATTCATTTTTTATTTTTGTTTTATTTTTTATTTTATATTAATTATATATATATATAGTCAGAACCTAATTCTTAACGTAAATTTCTCCCTG
Source organism: Camponotus vicinus (assembly GCF_025532165.1). Lineage (NCBI taxonomy): Eukaryota > Metazoa > Arthropoda > Insecta > Hymenoptera > Formicidae > Camponotus > Camponotus vicinus. The sequence goes on along the minus strand of NW_028141956.1, from coordinate 13,929,010 downwards.
TATATTCTGACTGATGACCTCCGAACAATTGTAACACCCGCGAGAATATATATATACAGGGTGGCCCATTTTAATCCATCCAGTCGAATATCTCGAAAACCAAGCCCGGGAGAGAAAAATGTTTCAGACAAAAGTTGTTTGGTTTCGAGGGGGCCATAAGATGGTATCATTGGTTTGACCTTGAAGAGTCATTTGAAGGTCACGTGAAGGTCACTTCAATTTTTTTAAATGGAACACCCTATATATTTTTGCACTTTCTTGTAGCTTATCTCGAGAGCTTTCCAAAACACTATAATGAAGTACCTTTTCGTTAAGTACTTTTTGAGTTATGAGGCTTGAAATCATTTCTTAATTTTACATAAACCGTAAAATATTTTGTAAAATATTCATTTTTCGATTATCTTACCTTAATACTTTTATGTACAAAATAATGAGAGGAATCAATTGGTGTAAAGAAAACACATAGTTGTTTTTAAGAAAAAATATGGAATTGTTAATTGCAAATTACATATTTTTTCTTCAAAACAACTATGTGTTTTCTTTACACCAATTGATTCCTTTCATTATTTTGTACATAAAAGTATTAAGGTAAGATAATCGAAAAATGAATATTTTACAAGATATTTTGCGGTTTATGTAAAATTAAGAAATTATTTCAAGCCTCATAACTCAAAAAGTACTTAACGAAAAGGTATTTAATTATAGTGTTTTGGAAAGCTCTCGAGGTCAGCTATAAGAATATGTAATAAAAAATAGGGGGTGCCATTTAAAAAAATTGAGGTGACCTTCACATGACCTTCAAATGACTCTTCAAGGTCAAACCAATGATATCATCTTATGGCCCCCTCGAAACCAAACAACTTTTGTCTGAAACATTTTTCTCTCCCTGGCTTGGTTTTCGAGATATTCGACTGGATGGATTAAAATGGGCCACCCTGTATATACACACACACACAGATACCCACTCACGCATAGCTACACTGCTAAGATGTATTTTTCTTTCTTTATTTTTTTTATAATATATGTATTTTTAATTTAATGTATAATTTAATTATTTAACCCGTTCTCTTCCCTAAATCCTGAGATCGCACTAGGTCCCATCCCGCGTAACAAGGATTAAATTCCTTTACCGAAAAGGGACCACCGAACGAATAGGCTTAAAAACACAGCGTTAAAGAGACCTTCGGTCGCTGACCTGTGTCAGGCCCTTCACATTCGTTCGACCCGATCCATACACACGCCCGAATAAAGTGTGTCACGGGGTAAGTAAGTTGCGTCCTTCCATACGGCCCATCCATTCCAGGGTCTGGACGTAACAATATATTATACGAATTATTCAATATAACATGTATTGTATACAAAATTATATGAATATATGTTTTGTTAATTATAACTAAGAACTTTGTAAAAACATAAGATAAAAAATAAAGTTTAAAATATTGATAAATATTGATAATATTATTTAAAATTGCTAATAAATTTAATTTTTTTGTGCAATTGCAATGCTCAAAAATTACAATATATTAGTGATAACATATTACACGAATGTATAATATAGATACATTTTGTATACACAACAGATAGCTTATCGGAGAAAGAAATTGAAAATAATTGCTGACACATTATGTGAATATCGATTATTTCAACGATGTGTTTGTTTAATATTTTAATTATGCTAATGCAAAGATCTAATCAAGTCTCATCTTATCATATTATAATAATAAATGTTAGTACGTTATATGACTTTCAACTCAGCATCCAATAAGTTAACATACGGAGTTGCAAAAGTTTACAATTATGGTCGACACTATAGAAACGGCTTTAAATTCTTTTCACTTAGTCGCTCTTTTTCTTGGTTTTGGAATTTTTAAGAATAACTTGTGTTATACAAGATTTTGCTTCAGCATCTTCTATATATTAACTGTGTGGAGTGTTTATGCTTATATCTTTTGTTATATTGTGACTCACTACACACTACGTAAGATATTTGGTGGCATTTTGGTCATTTTGACAGTAATGCTAAATTTATTTGTGACCATAATATCTGTAATCATCATCATTCGCGAACATAAGGTATATTTTTCTTCATAAATATTTTATTATAACTTTGGTGTGATATCTATAGAGGAACAAATAGCGGAATATAATCAAATTATAAACTATTTTTATTCATAGTTATTTAGTTAAAATCAAAGGACCCCGCACATTTTATATGAAAAAAGTGGCTTCGGTCAAATCGGCTGAAATTGAAATATGTTGCAGTTTAGGTAGTGCTGATCAAAAGTTTCCTGAGGCAAAAAGTCCAAAAATCAAAAGTATAAAAGATATGATGATTTGAAGTGGATTATTGAAGTTTAAAAAACATCTGTTTTTGAATATATATATTTTGAATATAGATTAAATTAATATATAAATGTTTGAAAAAAAATATTTATATATAATGTGTGTCACTTCTACAATATTTAATGATTCCAAATCCTTTCTGTTATCCAGATAGCAAGCACACGTCATTTTGACGTTTGCTTGAGACGCTGGCGCGGACGCTGTACCTGATCTCTGCATAACAGACACGCATGACAAAAAGAGTTTAGAATCATTAAATATTGTGACACACATTATATATAAATATTCTTTTTTCAAATATTTATATATTAATTTAATCTATGTATTCAAAAACAGACATTTTTTAAACTTCAATACCATCAACTTCAAATCATCGTATCTCTTATACTTTTCATTCTCATATAATTTTCATTCTTATACTTTTGATTTTTGGACTTTTTGCCTCAGAAAACTTTTGATCAGCACCACTACAACATATTTCAATTTCAGCTAATTTGACCTTCACTTTTTTTGTATAAAATGTGCGGGGTCTTTTAAATATAAATTAAATAATCTATTTTTTTATTTATATGTATAAAATAAATTTTATTTTTGTTTCTAAAAGGAATTTTACTTTTAATTATCAGAAAAATCAAAATATTATATTTATAGTTTACAAATTTTAGTTAATAAATTATGTTCTATATATATTTTTGTATTATGTACATAAATTAGTAAAACGTTTAATGAGATTGTTAGGAAATCATTTTTACCGCACTATATACTATTATAAATATTATTACTCTTGTTTTAGTTCTATTTTTTATATGTATATAGCATCACATGTGCACAATTCACTCTACCTTTTTGCACTATTTAATCGATACCATTGTATTATTTATGTATCAATTATTTAATTCATTTAATATTCTATATTATCTTTTATTGTCTGTCGAAGTTCAATATGTTTACCAGCACTTCATATCTCATACTCTGTCCAATAGAGATTTTTAAAAATGATTACTATTTTTTATTATTATTACTTTTATTATTATTATCATTAATTTTGTTGTCAAATATATCGATATATATATATATATATATATATATATATATATATATATATTTAAAAAAGATGTAATATATAGATAGATTTATAATATACATTTTCCTATATGTTGTTATTTTTAGAAATATTATATGTGTATAAAAAATCTCAGTCTCGTAGATTTTACGTTGGAACAACTTGGAACACGCAAGGAATATTGTAAAATGCAAAACTCAATAAAATGGATATTAATTGTGTGGTTTATGATGATTTGTATAACATGGGCACTTGGTGCTTATTTGAATTTCAAAAAGTTTCAGGAAATAAGGGCTATACTTATACCCTTTATTCTACAGTATCCTTTCCACCTCAATACCATCGTGGATATAATATTTATATTTCTTTTAAGGTTTGTGATATCTGGGTTTAATTATATGAATATGATCGGCAAAACTGAATATATAATTTAGCCCAATAAATTTTTAAATCTTTAAATTATAAAAATGTAATATTAAATATATATATATTGTAATATATATATATATATATATATATATATATATATATATATATTAAATATATATATATATATATATAAATATATATATATATATATATATATATATATATGTTAAATATATATATATATATATATATATATATACAATAAATATTAAATATATTAAAAATATATTAAATTATTTTATATTTATATGCCATATAAATTTTTGTAAAATCAGTACTTATTTAAAGAAATATAACAAGTATTTATTTTTTACAAAACACACAATTCTTTAATCTGATAGGCTAATCTAGAAGCTAATGACGCACCATTATTTCTCTAATATGAAATCCTAAGTGAAATTAAACAATTCAATATGCGTTTTATTTTAGCACCTTTTTCCCTCCTTTTCTAATTACAGGATTATCGGTACTAGATTGGATAAAATCAATGACTATATTGAACAATTATCAAAGATTAAAGAGTATAGATTAAGATGCACTTGGAAAAAGTCTCGTTACTATATCCAAAATACTGAAAATCATGAACATGTATTGTGGATTGCAATGTAAATTTATATATATATATATATATATATGTGACCATGTGTGTGTGTGTGTGTGTGTGTGTGTGTGTGTGTGTGTGTGTGTGTGTGTGTGTGTGTGTAAATTCATATATATCTTAAGATAAAAAATCGTCAAAATTAAGAGACTTATTTTAACACAAAAAGATTATTTATTAATCTCAAAATGTATAAATATATTCCATCTTATTGCAATTTTATTCACATAATATTTCTACATTAACAATTTGTATCTATCTATCAAACAATTTGTAATTTTATAAATTTATATAATTGTAAAGTTACAAATTTACATAATGTAACTATAAATATTAATTTTGATTTGTTTTATGACAAAAAATTTATTTTGATATAAGTTGTAATCGTATAATATTAAGTATCTTTGATCATACTTTTCAATTTAAATAAAAATGAAATTTTACACGTATGTAGACCTTAATAGAAATAGATCAGTGATTATATATTTCAGTGTGTGTATGTGTATGTATTTTAATATATATAATAAATATAAATATATTTACTTATTATTATATAATGTGTTTCTAGGCATCTTTATTTGGAGCTTTGCCGAATAGCTCGCAATATAAATGCTCTTTTTGGAATGCAATTAACCATGCAGATGACTTGCTATTTCGTTTTTTTAACTTGGATATTTTATTTTCAATATCATGCGATATTATATTCCAAAGCAGAAATTTATAGCGAAGAAAATAAACTAATAATATTAATTCATGCTAACTTATGGTGCAGCATATATTTAACAAAATTAATAATATTGAATTATATTTGCGAAAGCGTTGGCACCAAGGTAAGCTTCTAAGTAATTTTTAGATGAATTGTAAAAAGAAAATATTTTTATCATAATTAACCTGATATAATATTCGATCTTCTTATGATAGATATTAAAACTATTTTAGTAAAGTACTTAAATTAAAAGCATAAAAAGAAAAATAAATATTTTTTCAATTTTTTTAAACCTAGAAATTGTTTTTATAACAATTGTAAATTTATTCAAAAATGTACAATTTTCAAAACTCACATAATTAATATGAATAAAGATACAATTATCACGATCATAAAATTAACTTTATATTATTTCAGGCAGAGAAAACCAAGGACATGATTCATAAATTGACATACTTTCGTTATTTTGACCGGATACGCAAAGATGTAAGATAAATATTCTAGTATAAAATCTTCCGTTTTTAAATAATCTTTTTATTAAGAATACTTTTGCTAACGTTAATGTGTTACATGTGCAGATTTGTCAATTTATTTTGCAAATATCACTTCGACCATTAAAGTTCAACGGAATGGGCTTCTTTTATTTTGGCTACAAATTTATTTATAAGGTTAGTTTTTAATATTCATATCTATATAAGCATAATACAAGTTAAAAAAGTTTCAGTTTGACTTATATAAAAAAATATAAAATGATGATAATTATATTTGGTATTTTGATGATTTTCAGTTCGTCATAGGAATTGTTGGTATTTTAATTTTTATGGTACAAATGGAAACTTCTCCTTTATTACGAATTTTAATTGGCGAATAACATGGAAAATAATGCGACATGTATTAAATGAAAAAAAATATAATTCTGAAGAACTCTATATATGTAATATCCCAGCTTGATATTTATGTTTTAATTATTAGAAAGTTGGTTAACGATTATTAGTAATTATATATAGACCTTAACATTATCACATTAATATGCACATTTATTGATTTATTTTGTTAATTTGGTATTTTATATTATTTGATACTTATGTATATATTTGTCTTAAATAATTTTTTTAACATTTGTTAATAACATTTTTATTAATTATTCATATAATATAAAAAGCATTGGTTTATGAATTTTATTTAAAAAAATAAATCCTATTAATAAATAATTAATAAGTAATGAATAACTGATTATGAAGACATCAAATTTTCCATATCATTTCCTATTCATTAAAAAATGTTAATGCTTGTATTTCATTTATCTCATTTATCACATTTTTACTGACAAGTCAAATATTAACTGATAGTTATCTTAAGCTAAAAAGTGTTTATCATTGGTGTTAATATCAACGATATCGATCAACTATTTCATTATACATATGTACATGTACATTGATAATATAATAATAGTATGTGCATTAATATTTCGATTCAATATAAAATATATTGAATCTAATATTTCTATTCAGTCTTTCTATGCATTAGAGTATTTTTTTACTTTTTTTTACTTTTATACGGTCTGCAACGGTTCTCCATTTTTCCTTGCCTTCGTACGGATTCTGAGATATAATTTCTCTTAAGAGATCATCTCCACTCATGATTCGTTCAGATTTTATTGTGGTGGCCATAATGCTGATATTAATCATGAGCCTTTTTCATTCAGAAATAACGTCACACCTTATCTAGATTACGGTGAACGATGTGCATGCGCAATTTCTTTCGACCCAATAACGTGACTTTAGCGTTCGTATTTGAAAAACGCTATTGCAAAAACTCTCTAATTGTTAGCAATCAACAGATTAATAAGGCTTTGTATGTGAAAACACAAATTTGAATTTTTTGCGAGCAATAAAAGTCAGATGATTATGCGTCTCAGTTTCACATAAAATTAAAAAATTAAACAAAAAATTGGCTTAAATAATAATAATTAAAAAATTAATTAAAAATTAACAAGTAAAAGCCAGTAAGGCATGGTACCTAATTGGAGCGCAAGGAAGAGAAAAAAAATCTTCCTTTTTCTTTAAATTATTAATATATTTCAATATTTTATATTTGATCGTTACAATACATGCATTAAACACGAATGCCTTACTTGCTTTTACTTGCGAATTTTTAATTAATTTTTTAACATAAAATTAATTTCAATTTATTCTTTCGTTTGCTGAAAGACAAGCTCTTTTTTTTTCGTCGCCTACGTTTCTCTCCAAGGAAGAAAGAGAAATATTAAAATTAAATTGAGATTTGTACATTTACTATAAGATCAAGAAAATTTGTTTTGTTTTATTGTTCAAAATTTCAAAAAACATATATCTAACACCGGTCCCACGAGGTTTGCCACATGTAGATGTGCATGCATTACGCTCGAGCGGATATAAGCATTTATTCAATATGTACATATCGAATCAATTTTCAAGAGAACGCATTACATGCCTCATATAATATTGAAATATATTAATATTTCAATTATTTTTTGATTATTTCTTTGATCCCATTTTAAACTACAAAGTTGAAAACGAAGCGAAAACAACAACATAAATATACTTAACGATGACATATAACTTTGTTGAGATCAAAAATAATAGACCTTCCCCATGACTTCAAACAGCAAACGGCTTCAATTTCCTCGAGATCGTCAACAGTAACGGATGATATCTTGAACTATCCAGATCAGAGAACACCAAATAATAAAAGAGTTCGCAGTCTGAATTTCATCTCGCAAGTAAAATAGCAAATCGGTTATGTAAGTAGATTAAAATTTGAAAGTTCTTTCTAATATATATTGCTTCTTTATTTATTATTTATTATTATTATCTATTTTATTATTTTATTATTATCTCTTTCCTACTTTTGCATTCATCATCGTTATAATATTCTAAGATCTCTAACTCATATAAAATATAAAAGCAAAATTACAGTTTGTATTATATTATTCTTCTTCTAAAAATATTTGTGCAGATATTTGAAAGGAGACTTGACATGGCTATTTTGAAATTATTAATAAATCTTAGGCTAATATTTATTGCTACAGCAATTCTTCATATTAACGGTTCAAGCATTGATTCGGTTTCTGTTGACGAAGATTCAAACAATGATTCGGCGATTAATTATCGTTTACCAGACAATGTAGTTCCAGTACATTATAATATTAAGCTAATACCATATATTGAGGCAAATAATTTTAACTTTGAAGGAGAATCTAGTGTTGACATCATAATTCGTCATACAACGCAAAATTTGAGTTTACACGTATTCGAATTGATAATAGATAAAGCAGTGACAGTGTTGTTTGATGACAACGGTACTGTCTATACACCGGCAACGTATAATTATGATACTATAACACAAATCTTAGTTCTTAATTTTAATAAGAAACTATCACCTGGAAATTATATTTTGAAAATGCAATATGTTGGTATTCTACGTAACGACTTGAAAGGCTTTTTCATATTATCTTATATCAATGAGGAAGGAAATAATATGTAAGTAAATATTAATACTTGAAACTTCTTTCTAATATCATATGTAATGTTTTTTTAAGATTGCTTATTATTATTATTATTTATTTGCTACTTTTATCATCATCATATATCGTTGTAATATGCATCATATAAAATATAAGACTTAATGTGAAATGGCTTAATATCGTAATATGATAATTGCGTATATGTATACAATATTTGAAATACTTATCTACATAATATTATGCATTCCTGTAATAATAAAAAAATTTTTTCATATTTTATATTTTTCGTAAAATTTCGGAGTAAAATTTCACCTTAAAATTTTTTTTTAATTGTAAATTGTTTTAAGAAAATTTTTGAGACGGTTGTATGTTGCATAATTATGTTTAATAAAATGTAGCAAAATAAGATTAATAGATTTTTGAAGAAGTACACGCGTATGCGATTTGATAAATTTCACTACTTTATTCAATAGCCTTAATATATATTAATATGTAACGTCTAATCTCTACAAGAATTTTATGTACTATTGACGTGAATCATGAATCACATTTACGCGTATTTAAACACTTCACTCATTCATGGTAATAGAAAATTCATCATAATCAAAAGCATATCATTGAAATGTGGTAGGTGGTTGGTCGCAACGCATTTCAAGCCGATTTATGCGCGACGAACGTTCCCATGTTGGGACGAGCCGGCATTAAAAGCTACTTTCGATATCTACATAAAACATCCTCGAAATTACACGGCTTTATCAAATATGCCAATACGGGAACAATCGGACGATGGTAACAAAGACGGCATGATATGGACGCACTTTGATACGACTCCCATCATATCTACCTATCTCGTAGCGTTTGTAGTAGCCGATTACACTCGCGTGCCTATTGATGATACTCTTAATATATGGTGTAGATCGAAATTGATACCACACACAAAATTTGCACAAGAAGTTGTTCAAAAATCTAGAAGGCTATTGACAGAATATACCAACAGCACCTATAAGATTCCAAAAATGGATCTCGTAGCACTCCCGCAATTCATACATAGTACCATGGAAAATTGGGGACTTATTATTTTAGGGTAATATATACAATTTAAAAAAAATATCAATGACGCGCATTAGATACCTAGCAAATATGATGACATCTAAAAATGTCTTAATGACGAATTAATGACGTATTATACGTTATTAAAACGTTATTAAGATGTCTTTAGATGTCATCATGTTTGCTGGGTATCTTGTGTCACATAAATTGAAAATTTTTTTCAACTTTTGTCAAATTATTAATTCTGCTTAATTAATTCTGCTTAATATTGAATATTATAACTATTTTTTTGCAAGAGAATAGATTACTTATTTTATTGGAAATTATAATTTTTATTTCATGTTTTTTTTTAAATAAAAATTATTTTGTAAAAAGAGTAGCCTTAAAAATTTTTTAAAAATTTTATTTAAGTAATTTAAGATTGTACTCAAAATTAAATTTTTTTCTATTGAATAATTTTATAAAATGTAGAGTATATGCATGCACGCGTGCGTGCGCGCGCGCGCGCGCGCGCACACACATACACACACACACACACCACACACACACACACACACACACACACACACACACACACACACACTAAAGAAAAACTAAAAATATAATTGAATTACATTTTGGACTATACAAAAGTTGAAAAGGATATAATTTTAAAATATAAATTATATATATATATACACTTTTAAAACACAAAAATTCTTTACTTTATATAATTATATATATAAATTTCCACATTTATATATAATTATTTAAAGTAAAATGTTTTATATTACATTACATAATTATAAAGTATATATTAAAATGAACATAACTGCATTTATATAATAATTTTTAGTGAAACAAGTCTTGCATACGATGAAAGTTTCAATACAATATCTACTAAACGAGATGTAGCGGTGACAACAGTACATGGAATGGCACATCAATGGTTTAGTAATATAGTCACTCCATTATGGTGGTCTCATGTATGGTTAAGTGAGGGATTTGCGACATTCTTCGAAATATATATTCTCAATCAGGTAGGTTCATTATTGCAAGTTTTGTTTGCATATAGATGAGCATTTTCGAAAAAATATTTCTATTAAATTTAAATATAATATAATACAATTGAATCATTCATAACTTTCTATATGAAAAAAATAATGTATTGCTAATAAGATTATAAGATCGCTTTTTTAGATTATGATTACTTAAGAATTTAAAACAGATTTCTTTAAAAACGTTAATATCACAGTAATATTATTATATATCACAGTAACTAATACTCCATTATTAATTTATAATATTAAATTTTTTTAATTTTAATCAAATTTTAATTGATTGAAATTAAAACTTATATTTCAGATTTTCGAGGATTGGCGAAGAATGGAATACTTTGTTGTTAATATTCAGCAAAAAACTCTTCACGTGGATATTAATATGAATATAAACCCAATTACGTTAGAAGTCAATAGACCCAAAGAAATTGAATCACTCTACTTTCACTCCAGTTACGACAAAAGTAAGATAAAGTAAATAAGTCATCCTCAAATTTCTGAACATAGATAATCTAAAGTAAAAGAAGAAACAATGAAATGAATTTTTAATGTTAAAATGTACTCTTTATCATAATAATCAATCTCTTTTATTAGCTATGCTCACAAATTTATGAATGATAATATATTTTATTATATATCAGTTTTTACGTTTATTTATTATTATTGCAGCATCCGCTATACTGCGCATGTTACAACATATAATTACCGACGAGATATTTCGAAATGGTCTTATTAAATATTTACATACGCAGTACGTAATATATTTATCTTTTTATCTAGACATTTGAAGTATTCAGTGTAATAACAATTCAACTTAAAAGATAAAAAGTTTAAACTGATGTTTTATCGTTAAATTGCTCATATAATAAATCTATCAATAAAACACTGTACAAGTGAAACTATTTTTTACATTTCTAAATGAATAATTTTTTACATTTTTCAACGAACTACTTTTACATTTTTCAATAAACAATGCAACAATTTAATCATTATCAGAAAATTAAAAATTTTAAATACGATAACTTTTAAAATGATAAAAATTGTATGAGTCCAAGCATTGCAGATAATTTCTAACAATTTTACAAAACTTTATTCTAATCTTTTTCAGAGTAAAAAAATGAATCATTATTACATTTTGAGCTTCAATATAAGATAATTTATTTATACTTGTATGGCTTTTTTATTGCATTATAATTCTCCTAACAAATCTATCTTCTATTTTTTACAATTTAGTCAGTTCAATTCGGCTACTTCAGACGATTTATGGAACGCTTTGCAAGCAGTCCTAGATAAATCAGGTGTCCCGTATAATACTTATAGATTGAAAGAAGTAATGGATACTTGGATAAAACAATCGGATTTTCCTGTAGTACATGTGACCCGAAATAACGATACTAATGAGATAATATTAACGCAAGAACATTTTCTTCCCAAAAATAAAAGTAAAAACGTCAATAATAATAAATGGTGGATACCTTTGACTTTTGCCACGCAAACAAATCCCAATTTTTCTAATACTTTACCCACTCATTGGCTAAAACCACAAGATCAAAATATAACGATTGATGGAATTGATCCAAATGATTGGATTATTGTCAATTTACAACAAATAGGTGAATATCTTTAATATACTCAATATTAATTTAATTTAAATTTTAAAGGTATTTTTACAGATAATTTTAAAGGTAATTTTACAGGTATTTTTTATTTATAAAGACCAATAATTCATTTTATTAATTTTATAATTAATAATTTATCAATCAGCATTTTTATATATTTTTTATTTCTATTTATTTTCTATATACTCTTTATAATATTTTTGTTTATAAGTGTATAATATAAATTTTCGACACGTATATATAAATGTAAGAAATACTAAAATAAGAGAAAAGTATCTCATATATATGTATATATTAGATAAATTTATATTATACACTTATATATATATATATATATATATATATATATATATACATATAAATTTAATTTATTAAAAAATATAAATTAAATTAAATTAACTTTTTAATAAATTATTTAATAAATTTTAGCGTAATGTAATTTCTAATATTATTTAATTTTACAATAGGATACTATCGTGTTAATTACGATTCTTCAAATTGGCAGAAAATTGTGGATTATCTCAAATCTGGCAATTATACGAAAATCCACGTTCTCAATCGTGCTCAAATTATCGATGATGCCTATCATTTTATGATGTTAAACAAACATGATATCATGATGTTTCTAAATATTATTAGCTATCTATCACAGGAAACAGATTTTATACCATGGTATTCTATGTTAGAAGTATTAAAACTTACAGAAGATATTTATAAAGTTCCAGAAAATGAACTTCTCAAAGTAAGTAGTATATGATTACTTAAAATTAATATAATTATACACTTAAGATGACACAAATGTTCATATCAACTATAAACCGATATAAAATTAATATTATTTTATGATTTTTTTAGTCATATATAATCAAAATTTTGGATGGACTTATTAAGAATGTAGGATACGAAGAAGATCCTGGCGAGGATGATCTTACGAAACTTATAAGAATCGAAGCTTTAAAATGGGCATGTACTTTGGGTCATTCCGAATGCAAGAGAATGGCCACTGTTAAACTGAATGAATTTTTAGCAGATCCTAAAACATATAAGTAATTTTATTCTATTCAATAAATTCTAATTAGTCCTAATAAATTAATAGGAATATACATATAACATAAAATACTTAATAAATTATTAGAATTTTAGACTCATATTTACACTCATATATATATGTGTGTGTATGTGTATGTGTATGCGTAATTATACACACACGTTGATTTTTTTATTATATGTTATAGAATTTCGCCAAATTTAAAAGAATGGACATATTGTAATGGCTTGATGGAAGCAAACGCTTCTACTTGGAACAAGTTATTCGATATATATGTAAATAAATCAGACAAAAAGACTTTGATGTATTTGATTTGCTCTGAAAATCCTGATATTATAACTAATTTCTTGGACATATGTATATCAAGAAATTCAGTAATATCACATTTTGATTACTGTGTAATTTATTTTGCTATTATCAAGAAACACGTTAATAATAATGTAGTAATCGACTATATATTAACAAATTTAACAAAAATAATTGGAAGGTATTTTAATTGTATTTTATTAATTGCAAACACATATCGGTTTTTGTATTTATTCATTATAAATCTTTTAATTTTTTGCAGAAATTACAGTGTAAATAAATTCAATATTAATTTAATAATGTTATTAAATAATATAATTGACAATGTGTATTCTAAAGAAAAACTTGTCAAGGTAAATTTTATTATTTTAAATTTTACATTTTTATTTACTTATATTTAAATTTATTTATCTCTATTTTTATCGAAAAATATAGATTTTAAATTTCTTCGAATGCTATTGTTATTAAAATTTCATAATTTAAATGAAGAAAATATTTTTAGTTTTGTTAAATATATACAATTAATGTTTTCAAAGATTTAATGAAATGATATAAACAAAAGGCGAGAATTTATTTCAAACAATAGCAATAATTATATATTTTTCTATGTTTTATTTTCAGATAAGCGAATTTATGAGAAATAAATTTGAAGAGGAAGTATTCAAAGATGTTCAAGATAAGATAATAAAACGCAAGGAACTTTTGGACACATTTGCCTCATTTCAACCACCTAATATAAAAGAGAAATTAAAATTGTAAAATAATTATAATTAACTATAACAATTGCAAAACGGATACATACAGGGTAATTCTGAACAAACGTTTGTCTTTAAAATATCAAATTCTTGAATGAATTCTAAGACGACTTTTCCTCTTGCAAAATTTTGCCCGGAGCTTAGTTTTTAAACTATAAAGGAAAATAGTTAATTAATTACAGAACGGAGATAGGGACGGTGTGTGTGTGAGAGAGAGAGAGAATGTGCATGCACACACACACACACACACTGATTGCTACACTCATCACGTATAGCAATCAGCTGATCGCGGCGAGCGCCCCGCGTGGGGCACGTAATCGCCTATATCGCGTCCCTACCTGCCTATCTCTCGTACTCATTCCGTAATTAATTAACTATTTTCCTTTACAGTTTAAAAACTAAGCTCCGGGCAAAATTTTGCAAGAGGAAAAATCGTCTTAGAATTCATTCAAAAATTTGATATTTTAAAGACAAACGTTTGTTCAGAATCACCCTGTATATATTTATTTATTTGTGATATTAATTTTAAAGCTTATCAGAAACTTTCTCGTTTTTTTAATTGAGAATAAATTATAAGATATTATTTTATATTCCTTATATTAATATCTCTCTAATCTTATTCTTCATAATTTTACTCTTTTTGTCTTTTATTCAGATAATTATGTCTTATATTACATACAATATAGATCTGATTGCATATAATAAAATTATAATAACTTGAATTATAATATATACATAAATTGTCCAAACGATATATTCAACTGTAACAAGAAATAGACATTTTTTACGTAATTCGACGTAACACATGCTATATCATTTTGCTAACGAACACAACAATAATGCTATTAGAATTTTATATGGGAAATAAAAAATTAATTTACATGAATGAGTAAGATAATATTAATCGGTATCTTTTGTTCCACGTGCAAGTTAATGTACAGAATTCTATAAATATACTTTTGTTGATCTCTTAATAAATCATAAAATTATTAATTCACGGATATGTGGTCTTAATTTATTTTTAGCTTTCAACCTTGTAAATCTTATATAGCCTTTTATATTTATTAAACAACTAATATATACGAAGCCTTTCATTAATTACTTGAACCTTGATTTGACTGTTTTACTGCGCTTTTCCAAAGTCAGATTCTAGAATATAATTTTTAGTTTTGCACTTCAAAAAACTGACTCTTAGAGGGGTTAAATAAATAAATAAAAAATGATGAGAGGAAGAAAAGAACATACACACATATCTCATATAAGTAAATAAATAGTAATGTTGAAAGAGAGAAAACTAATATTTTTATATAATAAATTATTATTGATATTAAATTATTTATATTTGTATTTATATTATTATATGTATTATATTTGTATTCACTTATTATTATGTATATTTATATGTGATTTATATTTAATTTGTATTAATATTGTATTTTATTTATTTATATTAAATTATTATTTTAACATTTTATACAGAGAAAGAGTGAGAGAGGGGGGGGAGAGAGAGAGAGACGTAATAATTTTCTTTCTCTGCATTTCTATTTTTAACTGTACTTATTTTACTTTAACTATATTTTCTGAAAGATTGTTAGTGTACAACGGATTTTTCAAATTATTCAGATATAGGATTATCCTTAAACAATACCTCGTCGGTACCAACTGTCAATAATCGATGTGCGATCGTTGGTAAAGCAGATTACGTTCTAGCGCCTAAATTTTTTGAAAAAGAACAAAACAACCACGCTTGTAATTGCGCCGATTTTGCCGAAACTACACGTTTGTTGGCGAGCCTGTTTCAGACTATCGCGCCGCCATTTTCTGTTAACAATTAACTACAGAGTTCTACGCTTTACATTCCGGAGGCTGCATCAAGAGCATAAGACATGTCCTCTGCAAGCGGTGACGAAGCCGAACTCGCGCTGGTCGAACCAGGTAAGAAAGGAATCCCGTCGATCAGTCCGATCGATTGCCGGGCCGTTGCCGAGGCAATCGCTCGTATGCAAAGACGTGCACTCGGCGTGAATGCCCAGCCCACGAGACCGCCATTTCGAAGTGGCGTCTTGTGTGTAGAGCAATACAAATATATTTCATTTACATTTTCAGTGAGACGCACGAGATCTGGTCGAGCTAGGAAGACGACGGTGGTGGCTAAAAAATCTCCAGTGAAGAAGCTACTCGCGAGAGCGACGCGCTCTCCCAGAAAGATTCACGAGATCGAGGAGCCTGAGGTATAAACCTTGCAAATTCTTGCAACCGGTTGCACCAGCATCGATTAGCGTTATTACTTGTTTACTTAAGTTTTCTTATCTGTTAACTGAACTAAGCTGAACTAGCCTAACATGCTAGTCCGACTTTGTTTTCTTTTCTTTTATTAGTATATTTGAGAGTTATTATTGTATTGAGGAAAAATAGATATTTGTGAGTCAAATTGGTCAAAAGAGATTTTTAATGCAATCTTAATTTTAATTTACTTGTAATTGCAGGAAGAAGTACCTGCTATGGAAGAAAGCATAATAGAAAATATGTCTGAGAATGGAGTTCAACGGTTATCGGATATTATGGTTGAACAACGTAGTGAAGAAGATACACCCATGTTGCACTTGGAATTGGAAGATTCCGAAGACACTAATATACATGAGATGAACATAGGTCAAAGCGAAGAGATTGAGCAAGATGTAGAAGACATGGTACATAATATACAAAATTTTTGTTCAATTGCAAGATTGAGATTTTATTTTCCCTCATTTTTGTTAATTTTTTATTTGAAGAATGAGCATCTTTTATCTTATTATATATATATATTGATAGCGTAATATAATATAATATTTTTAAATATTATAAGTAAGTGCTAAAATTATTGATTTGCCACACAGGATCATTCTAACATAAGATCAGAGAGCATAATTATAGAGGATAGTAGTATGGACAAAGTGGAAATGCTGACTGAAGATATTGAGATGGAGAGTCAAGACATCGGTAATAATGATTCAAATCAACAACGTGTACTATTTGATTTTCAAAAAGTTATCAATGAAGTTAAAGAAGCCATTAACGGCAATACAATGACAATCCTAGAGACAGAAGAGGTAGATTCAGAGGTATCCACAGATACTGCTAGAATCCAAGTTATGGAAGTTGAGGATTCAAAACAAGAAATATCAGAAGATGTAGATACTGTTATGAACAAGGTAGAACCTGATATGGAAATATCACAAAGTGATTCTCTTCCACGCATAGAGATAACTGAAGCTATTGAGGATGATGCAGATGATGATGCGAAGAAAACAGAACCTGATATGGAAGCAGTATCAGAGGATGAGTTACCAAATGAGTCCACAGCAAAGGTAAAATTTATATTATACATTTCACATATAGATATATGTAATTAACTTTCTTACATTTTGTATAATAAATGCACAGGAGCCTGAAACCGAAGCAGTTTCTGATGAAGAATTGCCAGTTGCTGCCCCAGCAGACTTGGGTGAAACCGAATCTGTATCTGAAGACGAATTACCACCGGACAGCGATAAAAAGAAAAAAGGAGGGACAAAATTGAGCAAAACATCTGAAAAGAAAATCAAAACAGAAAGCGGAAGTGAGTGTTATTTCTATGATTTCATAAATTTTTATAGTTTAAAATTAATGTTTATTGAGGATTACACATTTCTTGTATTCTTTTTTTTTAGCTAAACGTAAATTGAACGCAGAAGGAGAATATGATCCGAGTTCCCCAACATCTGAAAATAATGATGAGGCACCTGCAAAGAAGGTTGCTTTATCGAATGAAGCAGATGCAGGAGATAAACAAGAAATCAAACCAGCATCGCCGAAAAAGAAAACACTGCCCGAACTAGAAAAGTATTGGAAAGCCGTTAATGAAGATCCATCTGACTTCACAGGATGGACATATCTTTTACAATATGTTGATCAAGAGGTAAATAAAAGCTCGTATGGAAATTTTACTAAAATTCAGTTTTTATGTCAATTACTCTTAATATTCGATTTCGATTAGAAAGTAGTACAAGTGTAATCACAAAAATAAGATATCATGATGTATAAATTTATTAGAAGAACTACTATTTAAATAATTTTTTTATGGCAGAATGATGCAGAGGCTGCGCGCGAAGCTTATACTAAATTTTTGGAGCGTTACCCATATTGCTATGGTTACTGGAGAAAGTTTGCCGATTACGAGAAGAAGAAGGGCAATCCCGAAAATGTCCAAATGGTGAGTACAATTATATATTACATTCATTAGGTTATTTCTCACACATATGATATCATTATAATATTAATCTATAATGAAAATAGCTCGAGTTAGGAAGACGCGTGGGCAGTGTGCACGCACATAAATATGGTTTTCCCTTCCAACAGCATAGCACGTCTTGCGGCACCTATTCGACTCTCTTCGTTTATCATATAGTTATTTATTTACTTATTATTCTGCGATACTTACAAAAAAATGCTATATTACATATTTTACTATCTTACCGATATATATCAATTATGATACATATGTCGAGCGAGATGATGAGCTAGTTGTTTCCAATTTATTTTGCGAAGCGCCTCTTGATTAAAAAAAAGAAATATTGTGTTATATTTACTGTAAGCATTTGTACACATAGCTTACTACAGAAAGTATTGTAAAACTTAAGCATAAGATATATGCGCTATTCTTACTTTATGTAAGTAAGATATGTCGGGTTGGGGGTTAAATCAAAGTCAGAGACAAAGACTTAGGACACGTGCACGTGCCAGAGAGGAAACAAGAGAATGTGGCGGAAGACACAGTGGCGCCCAGATCGGAACACCCCCTGACTTTTAAGGTGAATGCACAATGCTCTGAAATCTCTGTGTTAATTAAATCTTTTTATTTACAGTACGCGTACGATATGTGAGTACACGTTGCTAAAAAGAAAAAAACCATAATGCTTAACGAAAGCTAAAAGCAAAATAGGTATAAGATTTACCCGCCGATAAGTCCAACCCAGTTGTAAGCTGTTCTAAAATACGATCCGATAATCCATTACCGCAGGTATTCGATCAAGGTTTGAAAGCTATTTCGCTAAGTGTCGACCTATGGCTCCATTACATCAACCACTGTAAAACCGTCTATGAAAAGGATGAAGAAAAGCTTCGGGAGCAGTATGAGAGAGCTATACAAGCTTGTGGGCTTGAATTCAGGTAATAAGCTTAAAAATTTCTTCTAAACGCATTTAAAAATATAATTTAAATATAAATATTAAATTTAAATTAAATATTTATTTTTATTAATCAATATGATTTTATCAAAAGTAATTAAATTATCATTCTATTATTTTAATTAATTGTAACAAGTAAACAGAATTTTAATAAACGGTTAGCAGGAAATAATCGAGTAACGTAATATTTTTATGTAAAACAGATCTGATCGTCTCTGGGAGAGCTATATAAAATGGGAATTGGAGGGGAAACGTTTGAGCAGAGTAACAGCACTGTATGATCGTTTATTGTCGACACCTACCCTTGGCTACATCTCCCATTTCGAGGCATTCCAGGAATTCGTATCGTCCAATTTGCCGAATCGTATCTTAAGTGTTGATGACTTCCTTGCGCTGCGTGCTGAAGTGAAGGCTCTTCTCAAGTCGGATGACACTACCGCAACATCCGCTGCTGATGATGCACCACCCGGTGAGGAGCCGCCGCCCCACGAAGTACCGCCTACCGACGAGGAAACACGAGCCATCCGTGAGAAGATCATTAGCAGCAGACGCAAAATGCACAAGGCGAACGTGAATGCAGTGGCAGCGAGATGGTCCTATGAGGAAGGGGTGTGTATCACATATTCAATTACAATTATACATATTCATAAAAAGTAAAAGTAATAGATATTAAATAAAATTAGGCTTTTCAATGTTATTGCACTGAAATGTTTCACATTGCTGTAAATGAATAAAACTCATTTCAATCCCTCTCACTGAAGTTTTAGAATTACCTATTCACGCAGTAAATGTGGATCCATTGTAATACAAAAGTCAATCTTTTACAAAGTTTTGCATAGTAAGTAAAAAAAAATATATTCCAAATTAAAAAATTTTCAAATAAATTGATATCGCATTGAACAAGTAAAACTTGAATTAATTTATAAAATGTATATGATTTAAAATCGCATGGTTTGTATGATTAACAGATAAAGAGACCATATTTCCATGTAAAACCATTAGAACGATGCCAGTTGAAAAACTGGAAGGAATATCTCGATTTCGAGATTGAACAAAAAGATCAAAATCGAATAATTATTTTATTCGAGAGATGTCTTATAGCTTGTGCACTTTACGACGAGTTTTGGATGCGAGTAAGTAAATCATATCATTGTGTGTGTGTGTGTGTGTGTGTGTGTGTGCGTGTGTATCGGTTATACAGGGTGTCCCATGACTGAAGATCCATACTTTAAAGGCGTGTTGCTAATGCCATTTAGAGTAAAAAAAGTCTAATAAACATATGTCCGCAAATGCTTCCTAACAGAAATACAAGTATTGAAAGTTGAATATTTAAAAAAAGAAAGACATTTAGAAAAGAAAAGAGACATTTAATTTAATTTGTTCATTTACAAATTCTGTTCAAAATGACATCCTGCAGATTCAATACAAAGTCTTGCCCTGCGTAAAAGTGATCTAACAGCTTGCTCCACCATTCCAGGAGAATTTCTGATTTGTGTTGCTGCATCCATAATTCTGTTAATAAGTTCATCCCTATTGTGAGATTGTTTCGCATAAACCATCGACTTCATATGCCCCCAAAAAAAGTAAATAAAAATGTAAACAATAACAGACTAATAGAAAATGTTTCACATATTCATATCAACTTTCAATGCTTGTATTTCTGTTAGGAAGCATTTGCGGACATATGTTTATTAGACTTTTTTTACTCTAAATGGCATCGGCAACACGCCCTTAAAGTATGGACCTTCAGTCATGGGACACCCTGTATAACTGTAATATTATAAGAAAAATAATATACATATATATATTGTTTTTTTCTTTGTACAGTTTGTGCGCTACTTGGAATCATTGAAGGGTGATAATACAGAAAAAATTCGAGACGTATATTCGAGAGCGTGTATGGTGCATCATCCCAAGAAACCAAATTTGCATTTGCAGTGGGCGATCTTTGAAGAAGGTCAGGATAACTTCGAAAAAGCTGCCGCTATATTAGAGAATATTGATAATGCATTACCAAATATGCTACAAGTGGCATATCGACGAATAAACTTGGAACGTCGTCGCGCAGATTTGGACAAAGCGTGTACATTATATGAGAATTACATTAGCAATAGTAAGAATCGGACAATCGCTAATAATATTGCCGTGAAATACGCGCGATTTCTATGTAAAGTTAAGAATGATGTTGACAAGGCGATTAAAGTATTAATGAAGGTACGTTTAAGTATAAAATTACTTTCTCTATCTATTATCTATATACCGACAGAGGCCTGCATTTAGTGATTAATATATACTGTACTCGCATTATTTATAGGCCACAGATAAAGACAAAGATAATCCTAGACTGTACCTGCAGTTAATAGATTTGGCAATGCAGCGAACGCCAGTCGACACCTTAGAAATAGTAGGTTACATGGACATGTTTATAGAAAGAGAACACGCAGATCTCGAACAAAGAGTACTTTTCGCACAACGTAAAGTTGAATTCCTAGAGGATTTTAGTCCCGATATTCGGCAAGTGTTGAAAGCTCATGAACAGTTTCAGAAATGCATCAAACAAGCGAAAGAAAGAAAGAAGACGAAAGGTGACGACAATAAAACGTAAGTGTACTTGTTAAAATAAAAATATTATCTTATAAATTAATTTTAGGCAACTTTTATCAAATAATATAATAAAGTGATTAATCTGAAACATAAATATTATTATTTTAAATATAATTAATATATTATTCCTGTTTAATTGAAATTCCTTGATTAAAAATAATATATATATTTTTATATTTGCAAAATTTAAAAGTATATTAAAATTACGTTTTTAATAAAGAATGATCTAATGTTTGTGTTGTAGCGATTCTTCGCCTCCAAAGAAAGTAAAAACCGATCAGTCAAATGTGCCACCTTCTCCGTCCGTGGGTTCACAATCTTCGTACCAGTACAGCAGCAGTCCGAGCGGGCCCTATCAGTCACAACAACAATTTCAAGGTGGACAGTATAGTGGTCAAGGTGGTTATCAGCAAGGTTACCAACAGTACCCACCTCCATCGGATCCTAATTATGCTAATTATCAAAATTGGCAGTACGGTCAAGGCGGGCCACAAGCTTATGGACCTTACAATCAGTGGGGATCTTACAATTATTATTAATATGTACTGTATAATCCTTTAAGACTTTTGAAACTTATTGTTAACTATGTGTCTGTACATTCTTTAGTATTTTATTTTTGCGATATTTAGAACTCATCAGAAAAATTATTAATTACATTTAAAAATACCTCGGCATCCTAACATAATGAAAACTTGTATATCAATCTCTTTCTGTATCAATATTTGACGTCTTGCATGAATATCTATCATGTATATTGAATAAACTGTACACCTGTTAGCAGAATTTTACTCCTGGTGTGTTATTTGTATCTTTTATACTTCAAACAAATTATAATTATTGAAGTTTAATAACTGTTTTAGTTTTTACATTAATTTAAATTATAAACAAAGAGTTAAAACACATGTTATATTACGGAAAAATATAATTTAATAAAAAAAGAATTGTCTCAAATATAAAAAGAATTAAGTTTTGACTGAAAAGACAAGAGTAGAACTGCTACTGGTATGTACAGATTTTAGGATATATATATGTGTTTACTTTAGAACATTACAGTTTCACAGTGTTGGTTACTGAATGTGAAGATGAATTTAATAGATTATGTTCGAGACTCCTAATAAATTATAATCCTGTAATAATTGTTGCATAATACACACAAAGTTCAATAATATCTTACAATGTATTGCAACATATTGGCAATACTATAAATGATAGTGAATCAAATTTCTACAAAGCATTGATTTTGTTACTTTTTGCGAAAATGCCATAATTGTTACAGATCTTAATCTTTTCTATTTTTTCGCGTACAAAATTTCGATATTACTTTGCTACTTATTCCTATTATCAAAGTCCTATTATCGAGTTTTGTTAATCAATACAGGATATTGAAAGTAATCTATTATGAAAAATATATTCTTCATAATAGATTACTTTCAATGATTTTTCAACAAATAAAAATTTTGTTACTTATAATGCATATATAAAGTATATCAATTATATCTTGGTAATATTTGATAATTGTTAGTTAAATCACAATTATAATTTATTTCTATAAATGAATGAGTTTCCATTAATAATAATATGCTGACATAATTTCACAATTTTAAAATTTCACGATTGTTTATAAATATGTTTTGATTTCTTATTCAATAATGTATATCTGTGTATTCGAAATTTCGAAAATTAATTCAATGGAATTAAATGATTTCTTTTTCACATAAATTTTACGTTTTAATATAAATAAAGAAGCTTTGTACAAATTAAGAAAATTTTATAAATTAATTTCAAATTTAACATCATATCATCATTTTCATACACACTCACATACACGCACATATTATTGAAGATTTAATAACACCAATTTTGGTTTTGAATATATTTACTCGAATATATTAAACATTTCAGATATATTAAATTGACATAGTTTCATATAGTTGCCTTTTTTATATTGCATTCAATAATGATCAACTACTTGTTTTCTTGTTTCATTGATACTTTCTTATATATGATTATTTTTCTATTTTACTCTTTAACTGAATTAACAAATCATATAAAAAAATTATTATCCAGAATTTATGCAAAGCTAGAACTTCGTTATAAAATTCTAAAAAAAAAAACATTAGCTGAACAAACTGTTTGTAAACTTAAAAATTGCAAAATGCATAAATATATCGATGTTAAGCTTAGCCTTAATTTTTATCTTTTAAAATGTATTTAACAAAGTTCTATTTAACATTTAATATTTTCAATTGTTCTAACTTTTCAACATTATTACATGATAACATATCTTAATTATATATTATCTTATATATTATCTGTTTTGCAAAAGATTTGTGGAATATTAGCAAATTACTATATAGTCTCGAATATTTCAACAAATAGGATTGTCGTCAACGACTAATCGTTTCCTTTTCAGTATAAATATGCAAAAAATTAAATTCTGCTTTGATTAAACTCTTGTGCATATATAATTAAATGGCTCTAGATGATTCATACGCTTGCCAAATACTTGAAAAATTGAACTGAATCT
The DNA here is from genome assembly GCF_025532165.1 of Camponotus vicinus. Taxonomy (NCBI): domain Eukaryota; kingdom Metazoa; phylum Arthropoda; class Insecta; order Hymenoptera; family Formicidae; genus Camponotus; species Camponotus vicinus. The sequence continues at coordinate 13,904,216 of NW_028141956.1, read as the reverse complement.
TATTTAATGGATACTATAATACATACTGCGAAAATAAAATTAAGTTGCACTTATTAAATATTTGGCAGGTGAATGGATCCAAAATCGATATTCAAAGTTAGTAAAAAAGGATATATATATGTCTAATGTATAACTTCGTTTAGAACGAATATATATATAAGTTAATTGTCATGAGACTTATTCATGTAATTAATTTCAGTATTAAACAACCACAGCGCTTGTGGCCATCGTATTAAGTCCACAAGTGCCATCTCCGCGATAAACTCTATAATATCCTTGTTCGCCCCAATGTTTTCCCCAGCTATTTTTGATAGTCCAATATGGCAGCTTTTTATGGAAAAGTGGATAATCTGAAAGAATATTAAATTTAGTGTTGTGACGTTCATTGATTTTAACATTATTTTAGTGAATATTCGACAAAGTAAATTAAAAAGATATAAAAAGAATATTGATTTTTAGTGAAATTTTATTATTATTATTATATATATATATATATATATATATATATATATATATATATATATATATATTATTGAAATGTATTTTTTAATATTAATAAAATAGATAAAAAACAAAATTCTATTAAATTATCATAAACTATAATAATTAAAAACATTAATTTTAATATTTTTCTAGATTTTTATAAAAAAAAAGCATTTGAAAGCTTTTTTTAACAATTCAGCAGTTTGTTTTTAAAGATTATTGAGAAAAGGATACGTACCGCTCGTACCATATCCTACAATGAGTACGCCATGGTCCAAGTTCTTGGGATTGCAGAAGAATTTAAACGGATGCGATACACCACCGACGTAAAACTGCATGGCATTGGCATTAATACCAATAGAGATTGGACCGTTTTGCACCAGCCATTGCGCCATTTGCGTCTCGTTGGACGTTATGTTGACAGCAGAAGCCAGTTGTACCTTGGTTAAATTTCTCCTAAAATGACACTTTTCGTTCTCTGCCTCATACGGATAGTCCGACTCCAACTCGAGACCACCTAATTTCTCGATGGCCCTATATGCATTATCCGGTAGACCACCATTGCAGCCATCATCTAAATCGTCGCAGTCAACGAGTTCCTGCTCGGATAGAGATAGCAATCGGCCGTGCTTGATCGCGTACTGGCCTTCGACATTGCCCGTGACCGAAAAGGCCCAACAGGAGCCACACATGCCCTGATCTTTCACCGAAGTCACAACGTTTTTCTTTCGCCAATCGAATTTAGGTGGTAACTCGACGTCTGGGATCTCGGCTTCACGTAGAGGGATATCATTCTCTGATCGCAGATCCGGTCGCAAACCAAGATAACGCGACCGAAATTCTTCAGGTGACACGTCGGCGAACATGTTGACGTCGTAATGAGCAGTTCCTTGCTCGGTTTTACGTAATAATTGTATAATACCGAGATTCTCGCGGAATATTCTCAATCGTAGATTTCTCTCCTCCGGTGTGGAATACGTTCGATTGTAGGTTGCTACGAACTTATTAAATAACAGCTCGCTCCTCATATCCTCAGCGATCTGCAGCATTTTTTGGCTGTAATAAGCGCCACGCAGAGATCGCTTCTTTCTGTTTGTCGACGATGGAGGACATGTGATTGTTATTTCAGGTGAACCGTGATCGAGCCACGGTCGTGACCATACCGTTATTAGACATTCTTTCACTTCGCTTCCAGCCTGCAACTGGCAGTTGCTTTTGGTGCCCTTCAGGCAATCACTAGTGCCTAATTTGGCCTTGATTTTATAAAGTTTACCGGCGACTACCTGAACGCTTGCCTCGATGATTTCCACTATAAATGGCTCATTCGGACCGTCCGATTCCTCGGAAACTTTGCGTAGCGCTTTATTGGCGTAAAGTTGAACTTCTGGATCATTTACAGACGTCGTCGTGGGTCCACCGACCACCGTCCTTTCCGTCGTTGATCGTTTCCTTCTATTAACGACATCCGTTTCACCATTAGTCTCCTTGACATTTAAATCTTCTGTAGAAATCTTTTTTCGTTGAAACTTCTCCTCCTTAACAGTTTCGCGCATATCGGCTACAGCATCTTCCATTTTAAGGGGCAAATCAAAATGCTCTAAAAATTCTCCGAATTCCCTTGCTTTATCTGTAAAACCCACAATTTTCTCGTCATCCTGACTTCTGTTCAGCACTATTTTTACGTTCATAGATTCAGTCACAATAGCTTCCTCGGATTGTTTCGAGGGCGTCGAAGATGTGTGGGTGTAATTGTCGAGCATATTTTTCAAGCCTTCGTAGGCGTCAGCTACTTTAGTATGGGATGATTGTCTTTCATTATATTTGACCGTAACTAGAGGTTGACTCTCCGGCTGTTGAGATTGATTGCTAGTGTTGGAGTGAGGATTTTCCGCGTCCGTACAATTATTCTTGATGATCTTAAGAGATGTCGGTAGCCACGGTCGTTGCTCAAATGTAACCGAGCACAGCTTGATCGAATTGGTCGCTCGAAACGGACATTCCTGCTCTTGCTCCAGGGCATTCTTCAGACACTCCGACTCGCCTATCAATAGTAGCAGTTGATATTGTATCATATTGGACGAGACTGGTACTGAGCGAGTGACCTTTACGATGCTCATCAGTTTGTGCTTGTAATCATTCGCAGTCTGTTCGTCTATCGATTTTAACGCTTGCTCGGCAAAGACTAAAAGACTCGGGAGATTCGGATTCAACTCATATGGACAGCCTGGACAGTAGTTGTTACCGGAAGCAGGCACAGCAATAAATGGTCTGATGTTTTCATCTCCAGTTTCTTGAATCTCATGATCCAATTCGATGCTTCGATTATTATTCACCTGTTGTTCAGTCACGTTCTCCTGAGTGATTAGAGAATCTTCCTGATCCTGATAACTCTGCTGTTCCTGCGACGTATCATTCTGTGCTTCGGCTGTATAAAAGTACATGCATTGAATAGAATCATTCAGTGCTTCTATATTGTCGTCATCTACTATATCGCCTTTTTGTTTCACATCGATTGTACAGGCCTCCCTGGGACAAGATTCCATTCCGCATATTGGGTTCATATAAAATGTAAACTTATACAGCTTAAAAGGTGGCTCCTCCTACAATGAAAATAATAGAATTATTTATAAGTAAAATGCAAACTACCATAATCAATCAATTTTATAAGATCCCAGATTTAATCATTAGATATGATTAGAATAATAAATGCTAATTATTATTCTGGCTATTGTAACAATTGTTATGCCATTATAATATGAAATATATTTTGTAAAGCTAATAATCTGCTGCGTAGTAATACTCTTTCATATATTTCTTCAACTGAGTAGTATAACTTGGCCTGATAACCCAGAATATCACTATCTTCAGTTCATCATTATCTCATATATATAAAAATATATACCGATATGAATTAATGTACAGATATACAAAGGATTACACTTATACATGATACGTTGGTCAACTGTAAAAATAAAATAAATGTTATCTTATCCAAGTTCATTGGGAGTTTTGTTTAAAATCACTCGTTAATTGCTCAAGGAAATGAAGCAGTTTGCAAGAACTTATAATAGAGTTATACATTTTAATCTTAAATAAAACAAAATTTTTTTTTACTATCTTTTGTTTTTTCATAATATAGGAAAATTATGTGTGTTAATTTAGAAAGTAAATTAAAGTATATTAATTTTTAATATTATATAGAATATCTCTCGCCTATCTCTGACTATAATAAATAAATTTACGCTAATAATTCTTTGAGAATTAGATACAAAATTAGAAATGACATTTTTTTATTTTTAAAATTTTAGAAACAACATCTTTCTCAGAAAAAATATTCATTATTTCTAGGAAACAAAATCATTATAATTATACAATGACTTGATATCATTATCAGTTTATTATACGTATCCTTTGCAAGAAATCATGAAAGAGGCATTATATAAAATATTATCTAATAATTATTTTTAAGAAAAAGCATGTAATTATATAGTCTACAGATAATATCTCATGTGTTTATATGTTATATAAAAGATTATATACCAATCACATAAACAACTTGATTAAAATTAAAATGCAATATAGAAATAATCTATTGTCATAGATTGATGTTATATATTGCAGATAGACTTTTGCGATGCATCATATTTGCAAACAAGGTCCTTTCTACAGCTGACTGTCACCAAACAAAGAAAATTAAATCATCATCTATATTTACAAGTCTCCATGACATATGATGTGACACATGACTATCTTCAAAGAGATCGAAAGGAAAACAAAAACATCGTGAAATCTCAGATTCAGATATCACATTCTTCCATTCTACCACGATACGATATCGAATCTTTCACGAAAATTCTTCTTTCCTCGAAATCATATGGGCGTAACTCACCAATTCCTGCACACTTATCATCTCGCCTCTGCTGTACCGGTGATGCGTGGGCGAGTGTTTATTCAAGGCTCTCAACGCTTTCAACCATAATGTTACTGGCACCCCGTGTACCGAATCGTCATAGTTGAACGAATTCGTTCGCACCGTCTGCATGAGAAAACACGCCAGACAGAGGAGCGCGAAACCCACACGACTTTGTCTTGCCATTTTGTGGGACGCGCGTCGTCGCGCGTTCTATTGCTCACGATAGACCAAGACTCTTGCTAAGACTGATTATTATTGCGACTATATACACGCAACTACTCGACTACGCCAAACCGATCCTATCTGCGTCTGTTCGCGACTGACGGTGACTGACTCACTCACGCGTCACACACCGTCGAATCTGCGGATCTGTTCCTTTTAGTAGCACTTTGCACTACGTGCAGTCATTGCAGACAGCAAAGGAAGGTGACCTGATAATATTCGCGCTGAATCGCAAATATTATTGCGTGTCAAGTAAAATGAGCGGGAATATGTATTTATTCAATTTAACCGAATCTACAGCACAATTAAATAATTGACAGATGCGCTGAACGTGATGAAAAATTAACTGCGTGCGATGAAATCAGATTTAATTATATTTAGCATGCAACTTGGGTTTTTCCGCATTCGATCACCGAGCAAATGTGAGAGGGAACAGTTTGAATAAAAAAAATAATATATTTTTGCTTTAAGTAAAGAATATATTAATATTCCTTGCACGACATCGCGATTAAATCCTCTAAAACGAGAGAACGGCGTAATAAATAAAAATGATTATATATTGCATGATAACTCATCTGTCAATCTTTTATTATGTCAACACTATTTGATAATAAATAAAGTCATCCAAAAATCTTTTGGCTACATTGCAATTTTGCAATTTTATATACTTCACTTGATGCACACTATATAATAAATACATTTATTAATTTATTAATATTAATTATGATAGAAAAAATAATACACACACACACACACACACACACACATAGGGTGTCCCAGACCACCCGTACACCCCTTTTAAAATGAAAATAAATGGCTTTTACCAAAAATCGCGAACAATTTTTAAATAAATCGGATACGCTTTATCAAATGGTGATATTTTCAACTTTTGATTCTGACCGGAAATACGTCATCCGGATGGGAAGTTGAATTTTTTAGAGGAACATGGTACTTTTTATTATAGATTCGAATTATACGTGAAAAAATAAGAAACTTTTGTATCAAACGTTTTTTTTTAAAGTGCCTCTGTCAATCTTAAAATTGACCTTCATTATTTCATCACAGTTACTTTCAAGGTCAATTTTAAGATTGACAGAGGCACTTTTAGAAAAAAACGTTTGATACAAAAGTTTCTTATTTTTTCACGTACAATTCGAATCTGTAATAAAAAATACCATGTTCCCCTAAAAAAATTCAACTTCCGATTCGGATGGCATATTTCCGGTCGGAATCAAAGTTGAAAATATCACCATTTGATAGATCGTATCCGATTTACTTAAAAATTGTTCGCGATTTTTGATAAAAGCCATTTATTTTCATTTTAAAAGGGGTGTACGGGTGGTCTGGGACACCCTGTATATTGTATATGTGTGCAGTATGTTCATAATTTTCAATATGGCGCGTTCTAAAAATTCTATCTGTGGGGTAAAGTAGCATTTAATTGACCAATCAGGACAAAGAACTCTTTGCTCTCTTTATCCTGATTGGTCAATTAAATGCTCCTCTATCTCACGGATTTCCGAATGTATTCCTATTTATCACTCTTTGTCACGTGACCGATTTTAGTTCGCTCATATCGAAGTCCGATAGTAGGTGGCGCTAAAACTGATTTTCGCTTTTCCAAGAGATAATGGGTCTGTTCTTTTTAGCTGCACTGCTGCACTAGTGCAATAAGTTGGAAAGAGACAAACATACTTTCTTTCACTCTAACTAATTGCACTAGTGTAGCAGTGCAGCTAAAAAGAACAGGCCCAATTTGTTGTGCATGCACGTGCATGCTTCTCGCTCACGGTTTTCTGGAAAATGAATCTGATAGAAATGAATGAGAGTGATACAGAATCATTACACGATGCTAAATCTACTTCAAACACAGGATGGGCGGATGTTATGCAAAAAATTTTAAGGACAAATAAGCCAAAGAGAAAAAAGACAATAGTACTAGCTAAGGCAAAGAAATTGTGTGATGTAAAAGTAAAAGAGAAAAAGGAAGATATTTCTTTTGAAATTGATGGTATTAAAAATGTGACTGAGATAGAAGAAGCTAGTGTCAAAACAGGAGAGCATACTGTACACACTAAGCCAAGGATAAAAGAAAAGAATCTTGGCATTCGAGTAAAACCTTCCATTACAGATCAAGAACGTGAAAAAATGCTGCAGAAAATAGCCACAAGGTAATTTATATTATACTTGCAAATTTTTTATCATTAGCTTTTGTGTTTGTTAATAAATTTTCTGTATTATATTTTACAGAGGAGTTGTGCAATTATTTAATGCAGTAAAACAGCAACAAACAGATATTAGCAAAAAATTAACACAAGCAGGACCATTAGAAAGAAAACGCGAGCAGGCACTCAAAAGTATTGATAAAAATGCCTTTCTTGATATTCTTATGGGTGGCAGTAAAAGCATATCAGTAGATAATACTGTTCAATCTGAAAAAGTTATAGAACAGACAAATAACAAAAACAAAGTAAGCAAAGTTTTTTTATATACTACTTTTTGTAATATATAAATATTAAAATATATCCAAAATATAAAATTTTATAATATATTAATACACTTGTGTATAACAGTATAATATATTATTGATTTATCTTTTTTAATATGCATTAAACTTATAAACTGCTTATCAAGGCCATAATTGTGTTTATTGATATTGGTACACATTTTTACATTTAACATACAATTATAAAGAAATTGGTTTTTTGAAGGATGACAAAATATGGAGTGTCCTACGAGATGATTTTGTTATGGGAGCCAAGTTAAAGGATTGGGACAAGAAGGATGTAGAAGAAGATTCTTCAGCTCCCGAGGACATGAACAGTGATATAGATTGAAAATAAATTTTTTTCATATGATCTTCTTTCCAGGTAATTGTAGTTAATCTTATAAAATCTTGATTATTGACTATGTACATTATGAACTCAATTCGAAGCATTGATATTTTCTAGATAAATATGTAAATATATGAATTTTTAAAAATTATAATTTATCAATTTATTAATTTGTGCATTCATATGCTATAAGCTGGCCTTGCCTTCCTCTCTATAATTCATTTTGTGATCTTTTTGTGATTCAGTAAATATTTGTTTAGGTATAACAATATATGTACAATGTAAGTTTTACATAATTTTCATTATGAGAAACAATTTACTGATATCTTATTAATTTATTGATATTATTTGAATTCAAAGATATTTTTTCTATTAGATTAAGATTATTTTGCAAAGCAATATCTTTATTGTTTTATTAATGTGTTTAAATTTTAAAAAAAGGAAAAAATTTGTTATAATAACCATTATGAAACAAAATCCCATTGTCTACATATATTCTCCATTTAGCAATCTAAAAACTAAGAAGGCACATAGTATTATATATGCTTCACACAGGATTTTATTTTTTCAGTATTCGGTCAGTGATTTTTCCTTGCAAAATAGGACAACAATGATAATTGTGTACAACTTATATAATTCTCTATAATTATCTTATATATATATAATGTGTACATAAGAAATGTATCTAAAATCAACTGTTATTATCATTCACTTTCTGGAGCATACATGCAATTTAACATTTTGATACTTTGCTGTATCTGATTATATATCTTCAGTTCCTTCTTTATTTTTTGAAACTTCTATTAATGCATGATACATTCCTTTTTCTTTTAATGCAAATTTGTTTTTTTCTTTTATTATAGTTTTATTTTTGCTTTATCGTTTTTCATAAATACTAAAATTATTTGGTGTACGTCTCATATAAATAGTGCTATTCAAAAAAGAATGTGTTATTCTATAAATAATACAAGAGGCACACAAACATATTACAATTATTTAATAATCAGCATCTACTTAATTTATATATAATATTGAAGAAAAGAACTAATATTTTTTCTCAAATTGTTGTCGGTAATGGATATTTAAGAAACTTATTAAAGCCTGGACGGATTAAGTTAATTTTACTGTGAGTTGTTCATTTAAACTTAAATAATTTTTGAATATATGAAAATATCTTTATATTAAGAATCACTTAATGTTCATTTTTTGCAGTTGTTTTTTTTATTAAGGACTTTAATTAGTATAATTTATCGCATGATATTCATCAAAATCTTTTCTATTTACATTTTATTTTGTAAGAGTATAATAACTGTTCGGTATTCTGATATTTGTCATGGTTTAGGTTTTCATATTGCAACAATACAAAGGAATATCTTCACGTTCTTTCCGATTCTTTTTCTCATTGTGCAAAAGCTCTTTTCAATATTCAAAAAAATTTCGTTGTTCAGTTTCATATGGTATGATCATTTTCCAGAAATATGTTACATGTGTATATGTACGTGTATGTGTGTAACGGATTTTGTTAGTGTCACGTACAATTTTTATATTGTCACATATATATGTATATTTCATTTTATATTAACATCGTGGTATATATTTTCCACACAATATGTAATATTTTCCGCGATATTTCTAATTATAATTTCTCTCAACTCCATTTCCAATTTTTAACTCTGAATTTTAATTTGTTTATATGAACAGCATTGAAACAATATGCTAATAATGCTATATGTCAAAAGAATTTTTGCAACAACTTTCATTCATCACTTGATTACTCTTATTTATAATGTGAAACATTGTATAACATTTATCAAATTTAAAATTGATATAAAGGGTATAAGTTAAGATTCTTTGCATGAAATAAAAAAAAATATCATTACTAATTGCAAATCAAAATGTTTTTTTTTTTCTTACAAAGAAAGTCCTTAAAGGAGATGAAATAATATTAGTGTAGATATTTCTTTATATTTAGGTTAGCGAACTTTTAAAAAGAATTAGAAATTTTCTATGTACGTACTCTTAAAAATCTCACTTCAAATTCGAGGAAATCTGATCCTAAGTTCTTCTTACCAATCACTCGAAAGAGAATTACGCACATTATAAAGTTAAATTACACTCTGCTCTCACGAATATCAGCGAGTGCGCCAAAATTACCAGCTTCTTCGTCAGGAAATTGAACTCCTTCGGCTTCGTCCCGACTTCTGTCTTCATTTTCCAATCTGTTCCTTGCAAAATATCTGGGATCGTTGTCAACGACATTACGGTTGACTTCGTCTTGCAATTGTGAATGATCCAGACATGAGTTCCTGGCGCTTTGATCTTCCCGATACATCCGAGGTGATCGCTGATCTTCACCGACACATCTATCTCGTGCAACAGTTTCGACCTCCTCGGGGTCGGGCAATCTGACAAAGACCTGATGTTGATCTCCGTCTCGGTTCAGTGAACTCCTGCGACTGTCTTGGCTTAGCCTGGAGACGCTGCGGGCACGGTTTCTCGTATTCATCAGCTCGTTGCCGACGACCTGATGATTATTACGACCGTGCCGGTGGTTTTCGTTCTCATCAAGCGGAACGCGGAACGACACTTCGTCATGGGATGCGTGGAAAGTCTCAAGATTTGTATCGTTACTAGAGACACGCGGCATCGTTTCTCGACTGAGCCGATACAGACCAAGCTCGTTATCCACATAAAAGTTGTCCAACGGGTTGCTGATGATGGACGGATTGCGTGAGACATTCCGTCGTGGGTAGCTTTGTAAACTGGACAGGCTCGTCACCGTGGCGTAAGGATGATACCCAGGTACCGAGTTCAGCGGATTACCGATGATATGTGGACAGCTGTCTAAGCTCTGCATTTCGATCTCCTCTTTACTGTCACGACAGTAACCGCGCATATCGATTTCGTGCGGCAAATTAGCGAATCTGGGAATTGAATTAAATTTGGCACACTCAATAGTAATAATCAATAGCTCTCTAATTCACATATATTACTATTACTAGTAATTATGTACCTGTGTAAAAGAATGTCAGAATAAGAGGGAGGCATATCGCTCTCCTCTTTACCATAAATACTCTCATAAGTAGGTGGCGGAAAACATCCTACAGAGCCCAAACTATCCTTACTGGGTGTCTCGGCGTCCATTTCGAGGATGCTACCCTGACTACTTTGTAACTGGTGACGATTCACGCTTCGTGGATTTCTCTGAGCGCGCAACACACTATCGCCTAATTCCACTAAATCTAAACCTATCAAAAATATTAAACCCACTCTCTTATTTATTCTAAAAGATTTATCGAAATTTTTACAAAGAATACATGAATTATATATACTATAATTCTTTCCATAATATTTGATCAGCCAGTTTCTTTTTAAAGAAACAATAAATAAATTCTTTTCTGATATGTGCTTTCTTCATAATGAAAGATTACAACTTTTTTTTTATTTTTCGATATACTTGTTACATTCTGTATATTCTTTTAAAATAGAGAGAATTAAAAATATTATTTGAAATCTCTCAAACAATTTATTTTTTTTTTATTTTTTATTTTCACACTATTTTATTATTTTAATTTTATTATTTTAATTAATTTTCATCTAGCTGGAAATATAAAATTTCTAATTTTACCTGTAGGATCGGCCTGGAACTGTGTGAAGATCGTACCGTCGACGACGAGCATTCTGCCATGCGGCAAGAGAATAATCGTCGGCGTTGCAACCATCGCTTGATCGCTGCCGCTGAACCGCGCATCTGGTTCAGGATCCTCCAAACGACAACAACAATGTCGTCTACATAGTGACCGGCAGAAGGGAGCGCCCCAGCAGCAGTAAGCAAAAATGAAGCAGAGAACGGCAAGCATCACTAGGAGGGCAGCCACCCCTTGACCCTGCTGAGCGGCTGCGAGGGTTGGTCCGCCGGCGACGCCTACGCCGACGCCGAATCCACCGCTGCTGCTCATCTCGCCTACGATTTAACAGTTATCCTTTTTCATACGATGATATTATTGTGTTAGGTATATACAAGATATTTTTATATACAGATTTATACAAGATATTTTTACAGATTTTTAAAAGTTTTCATTCAAATTTTTCAGATTATCTGAAATCTAAATTAAATTTTTCTTTAGTTACAAGCTTCAGCAACAGTTTTCTCATAATTTTCTAATTCTTAATATAAAATACAACTTGATGATAAAATTAAAATAAACTTCACTAAAAATAATATGAAAACTGGAAATTTTTTAACATATTTTTATATAAAAATATAGAGAGAGTGTTAGTGTGTGTGTATGTATGTAATGTGCGCGCGTCTGTAAATTAAAATTTAAATTATATATATATGTAATTTTTTATAACATTAAAATGATACGTTAAAATTTCAAAATCACAAAGCAATCAAGTTATTTTTTATTTATCGTATATCTTATGAATGACGATGAATGTGTTATGTAAACGCGGACGAAACTGTTATGTATGGGCTCTCTCTTATGCTAATAGGTTAAATTTCATAGTTTTCACCCTGATTGACGGCCGTGAGGTGAAAGTGAAGCTTACGCGGTGATCGTAATGTTACATAGGCTGAGAGAGTAGGGCAAGCATTGGACAGTCGATCAATTGCGTATGTTCGCGTGTAAAGAAGTTTTATAACAATCGTCTAATCTACGTAACCAGTATGTGGCGCGGCACTCCGAGATTAAAGATATCATAAAAAAACACAACCTGATAAGAAATTGACCGGTCTGTAGCTCGAGAAAGTGATGGTGCAAGTAGTAATTTATATCATCGTCAATTTTATAAAGTAGTGTATGTTTTGAGAAATTTGCTACCTTTTATTATTTATAACATATTATTTTAAATAATGTTATTTATTGTTATTTATTATTATTAAAATATTAATTTGCATTTTGATAAATCATAATTTAATATAGTGTAAGCTTATTATTAATTTATTATAAGTTATTTTTATATAATTTGTTAAATTATGTAAATAGTAATTTTTATACATAATTTATTATTATTAAAAACAATGCAAGTTATATAAGAAATTTACTTGGCACATTGATATCATTAATTCAGCAAAGCAATGCGAATCATAATCTATATTTGATCTACAACCTCTTGTTCGTTAGTATTCTCTTGTTACCGTTGCTAAAGATGGAACGAAATAATAATAACTGCATAGATAATATGAATCATGTAAATTAGGAAAATGTTTTTTTTTTTATCATTTTAGCATTCTTATTCTTATTTATTCTAAAAAAATAAAATTTGTTTCTCATATATCGAAATTTCACAAGATCAATAAATATGTGCCAAAATGATCCATTTTCCATTAAGTTTACGAGATGCAAAAATATGAATTAAATGATATTATTTCATGCTATGACCTATTCTAGAAATTGCCTTTTTATAGTGATATTTAATATGTATATAGTCTCTTTATTATTTTAATATCTTTATATTCTGTAGCGCGTTATATAAATATAAATATATATATATATATATATATATATATATATATATATATATATATTTATTATCCGCATTTTAATTTTAAAAATAAGATCATTTAAGAAAATCATATTTATTATATAGATCATTTAAAAAAATTAAAATTATATATAATTAAATAAATGATACTATTATAAATATATAAATAAAATCGGATAAAAACGGATTACCTTGAGCAGTAATATTGTGAAGCCAAGCAATTCCCGTGGTTGCTGACTCCGTGACTCTGCGCGATCCGTAGACCATGAAAATGGTTAAAAATTTGATGGATCTTTCAACAAAAGAGAAGAGATTTATGTCTCCCCGACAAAAACTGCTATAACGATAGAGGCGACGCGATTACATTGACAATCCTCGGTCTTCAACATGTGGATCGACTTCGATCGGATGTATTTCTGCCGCGATAAACAAAGCATTTCTTGCGCGTTGTCGAACTTGCGTATCTGCGTTGTTATTTTCGTTGTATCTTTAAAGAGTTTGCTTTTTGTTAAATCGTGAAGATTAGCTAGCTTCTTGATTCTGACATCGTTGCACTTTTTTCGAATTCGTTTATCTTGAAATTAGCATTTAAAATAATTTACGGATCTTTAAACAGACCGCAAAATCACGAGCAAGTAAACACAATTCAATCCGCAGTATTCTAAGATAAAACTCAAATCACTTCACATTAAATCTTTAATTTATGAATATTTAAAAAAGAATGAACTTTTATTATACCAAATGAAATAAAAATAGTCAATTGTAAAGTCATAAAATCGCAAAAATTTAACTTATAATAATTAAAGTTATAGTTTCACAAACAATATTTAAAGTTATAGTTTCCAAAACAATCCGCGTTTATTTCCATTAGACTATATTAACGACGCAATGCTCATTTGTATACTCAGTTTCCAAGAGAGGACTGTCTCTTTTTCATGCACAAATCTAATCTATCCGCGATAACACTCGATATAACGTACTTGCACCGATTTCTCGCGCAGTCTATTCGATGCGGGGCACATTAAGTGGAAACCAAGAACACTGCCATCGCCATTCTTCAAAAACACTCTTGACCTATTTCCACAATGTCCCCACTTTGTGTGTATCAACCTGCTCCGCTGCTTCTCCAACGATATCTCTATTTCTCAATCGGGAGTAACGCCACTTGTCGCGACCCCGCTCTTGGCTTTCTTATCCCTCTCGTCAACCCTGCACACAATACATCGCAACCCTTTGGATCGCTGCACCACTCTCTTTGAGATTTATCTTGATTTACCCCTTCACAGCGTTTCTTAGATGTGTCCGCCTTATTTTCCGAGATAATTCAGTTTTTCAAATGAAAAATCGATACAATCAACTCGATTTTCTTATTTCTTAAGAAAAATGTTTCGCATTCATTATTTACGAGAAGAAATTTGAAGACTTGTCTGGAAATTGAAAAGAAAAATGCATTAAGATTTTCTTAAGGGAAATACTTGAGAAATTGCATTATGTTTTTTTCTATCTTCAAAAAATGGCTTGTTAATTAGTTAATTAGTTTCTTAAAATATTACAAAAGTTTAAGTATGTAGAAAATGTTTATATAATATGTTAATGTATAGAGAAATTTTGAAAATTTAAAAAGATAGAAGAGACTTACTTCAATCTTGAAAAATAATGAGCGATGAATCTCTTCAAATTCCTTTCACTTCGAAAAAGATTTCTTCAAAAACAGATTATGTAGCCATTCAAAAAAATGATTAAAAAAGCTTTATTATGCGACTGCTTCAGTAATATGGAAAACGTTCCTCACGTTTTTTTTTATTTCTGTAACACGAATATTGATTTTTTCCCTTCGGGAAATTTATTTTATGTCCTTTGGGAAATTTCGTTGTATCCACTTTCGTTGCCCAGCCTCTTTACATCGAACCATCGACATACCTTTCAATCCTTGACGTCACCAACTGCGGCCCAACACGCGCCATATTATTTACCATCGAGCGTTCACCGGCGCGTTTCCGGACACACTGAGAAAATAATAAGAAAGATATTGTTTCCTCGATGAAATCATTACATATTCTCATTTAACTTTTATTATATTGATATATCACCCATTATCTTGTGCTATTTATGTAATATATATTATTTCGTATAATATATGCTAAATCGTATAATAATGTAATCATTAATATTATATAAATTTAATTATTATTAATAAATTATTAATTATTATGTATCTTTCTCATCACGTATGCAATTAAATTATTTTTCGATTACGCGTTTCTTTAATTGTAATTAAGTTTTCTATATTGTCCAAGGTTATTTTTTGTGTTATTCGTCGATGAAAAACACATTTCTAACGACGCAAATCCATTTTCAGCATTCAATTATATCTCTATTAGTGATTCAATTTCTATTCTTGTTGTTTTGAATAGAAAATCTGATTTCATTTTATTCATCGAGAAATCCATTCGTGATGACCCACATTTATTCTCACACGTCCAGACTACATCTACTTTAATCACCTTATTTGCACATCGATGAGCGTCCACTCTGCCCTTCCTTTTTCTTCTTACAATTTTATTATGTTCACTCCGTGGAAATTGCTCGTCGCAAATATCACCATCATTGTGTATATCAGTTCCACGTTTTTACAATACAAGTTTTCCACCCTGTATATATATTAATATGTATATATATTTTGTATGTGTATGTGTCTGTATTGTCTCTTCTTTCTTTTTAAAGATTTCCCCCTATAGGAATATTCTTAGCTCGACACGCACTAGTCCGTTCCCTTTCATGTTCACCCTCCTCGCAAGTTCTTCGTTGTTAAACATCGATTCCGCATCGAGATATTTTGTATTGCAACTAATAACTGATAACGTGTGCTTTATATCTTTCTCATAAAAGTCGATACTGCGACGAAAAATAAACGTCCGTGTCATGACGCGACATCGGTAGCGAGAACGAGAACGCCAGGCGACCAGTGGGGCTATCCACCACCCACCCCATCCGGAGTTATCCGAAAGGCGCAGCAATCCCGTCGCAGTTCAACCCTCTTCGTTTCACTGCGCACTCGTTGCCGATGGACTCGTCGGCGCGATTTGCCCCTTCTTCACTTTCGTCGCATGCGTGCATATGCACGCTAAAAGGGATGGCAAGGAAAGCTGGAGAAGGGAGGATCGCGATCCTAATCTCCGATGCGGGGAAATACTGCAATTTAAAAATTTTGACGCGAATTATTGCCTTTTTGTCATATCAAATAACAATGATTTTTTTTTAATTTACACAAATATTGTAAAAATTAACATATATACAATTGACTGAACTCAGTATATTCTCGATATATTTTATGATATGCGCGACTATTATGAGAATATATTTTATTTCATATAAACACACAATTTTCTTGTATAAATATATAATAATCTGTATAATGTTCAAAAGGATAATGAAAAATATACTCAGAAATTAATTTTTGTCTGCCTTTTTTCTCTTTTCTTTAAATTTTATTAAAATCTAAAATTTAAATCAAAGTAAGTTCTTTTATATCGATTCAGAGGCATTAAATTTAAATTTTTGCTTATAAATATCGTTTTATAAGGATTGTAACTCACAAGATTTTTAGTTCAAAAATAAAAAAAGCGACATTGCGAGTGCCAAATTCTAAGATATAGTAACAGCGCAGAAAGAGAGAAAGGAAATGAAAAGGTCAGGGTGACTGCAACTACCCTGCGTCGTTATGCAGACCTACTTTTTTCCATGATATCGAGGGCCAAGCGACCCAAGGACCAAGATTTTAAGAATCTTCAAACTATAATATCACAACATACTCAGCAGATTTGCTTGATCTCTGTCGCCAATCTGCCATAATGTTATATTTTTAATAAAAATGTTGTCTAACAAAATGCAATTAATGCTGATCTACTTCAATATATTGATAAAATCTATTACTAAAATACCCGTACGTCGCTTACATTTTGCTTGCTGATTCCAAACACATACACATATATTACGAAGCTTAACGATTAATATTCAACATTTAAAAGCATCTCGGGCATTTCAGAATTTAAGAAAGAATCCAAGGATTGATTCAAGTAACATCTGTTTATATGAAATGAATTGTGAGCATATTCCATGTGAATTTAACAATTCTATCAATTGACATTCTGAAAAATAATAATGCTAAAATTGACAATCAAATTGATTTAATGTCAGAAAAATTAAGATTAATTGTAGAAAAAGCGTGATAATTATAGGTAACCAATAATACGAGCACGCTTTCATATAAAAGCGGGTCAAGCGGGTAGCATTGATTTTATTCAAATTCTCGGTTTTCTTAAATAACGGAAATATTTATAGAGTCAATAGAAAACTTTTTCACACATAGTTTTACATATAATTGTGATTACACATAATTATGCTGAATGACAAATTTTTTGTCGGCTTTTTCGTCGTCAAATAATTTCTTAAATATATCAAATTAATCAAAATCTATAAAAATCTAATGTAATATGAATACTGTTAGTTTTTAATTCATTACAGTATTTTTCATATTTGTAAATTTTAAGCTCTCTCTCTCTCTTTTAATGTATTATTATAAAAAAATTAAATTCTCGTTCCATAATAATGAAATAATAAGACACGAAACGATTTTAATATTTTGAAGGTCGAGCTCAATTTATCAATACTTGACATTATTCATGATGTATTATGTTTGATGTATTATAATTGTTTAATGATAATATAATAATGTTTCATCATGGGCTCAGAAGTGATTTTGCAAATTTATAGCTCCTTTTAATAATTTATAATATATAATTTGATATAAATTATATTAATAATTTATAATATAAATTATATTAATTGGAAAGTAATGTGTTATTTATAATCTTGTTATAATTATAATTATAATTATAATTATTTTTGCTCGATAACAGTGTTAATACATCTGTTTGAAATAGAAAAGGTAACTTTAGTACATTTTTTGAATGACAAATTCAACAATTACTTTTGAACCTACACAGCATGATTTACACACATTACACAATATTTAATAAATTCATTTAAAAAATATATCAAAACTATTATCCATTATAAATAAATTTTATAATTATATCCTATTATTAAACAAAACAATAATATTCATTATTGTCTCTTCTCGTACGTTTAAATGTAGATTCATTTTGATACTTATTTTGATATTGTTTTAGATATGCCTTATCTGATGTTTAAAAAGTAAAAATATCCAAATTATTATATATTTTATACCAATATTGTTAATGATATTGATATTGATATTAATAACAAAACTGGACATTAATAGGAAAATTGTATCAATTTTATATTTTAATTAAAAAAAAAAGTTTAAAAATATAAATTTTATGTATATATGTATGTATAATTTAGCTTTTGTATTAAAAAAAGGAATATTGAAAAAGAAAAGAAAATTGCAATGATTCGTTATTTTTGGAAATTAGTAATAAATATGGTAACGAGTTATTTTTTAAAAAACAAAACATATAGTTACGAGTTAGTTTTATAAAGTAACTGCACCATATTCAACCCTGCTCTCTTTATAATTAATAAAATTATAGATATACACATTCTTAAAAACAAACACAATTAATATTCAACATGTTATTTTACACTTTTGGCAATAATAATATTAATATTTTTAAAATTAACATACATTATTTATCTGGTAAGATATTGAGGAGCCATTCTTTCCAACTTTGAATCTCTGCACGACTCAATTCATGATCAATATTTTGTAGCGGTGTAAATTTTACATTTACGCCAAGCTCCTTCAAATTGTTAGCAGTCTCTTCACCCCATTTAATAGGAACTAAAGTATCTACTGTACCATGATACTGAACAAGTGGAACCTTATTATGTTCTGGCTTTGCTTTTAAGTGCTAAAATTATGTTATAATAAATAGATAAAATAATATTAATACAGTTTTGTGTAAAATAGATATTTTTAGGATTTAGTTATAGCGTATAACGTATTACATTTTGAAAATTTTAGTTTTATAAAATCACCTCAATTATTTTTTGATAATCAAATATTATATATCATAATATAATATGAATTTTCTTTATAATATTATGTTTATGTCAAATATTTACAATTTTATTGTTGTTAAATATACCTCATAGATTAAAGATCCATTGTTAAGAAAAGAAGACATAGCAAAGCAACCAGCTATGGATGTTTTGTATCTGTATGTTAAATGCAATGCAAGACAACCACCCATCGAAAAGCCACCCAAAATTATTCTGTTAAATGGAATGCCATTAGCTACTTCTTTATCAATCAACTCTGATATATTTTGACACATAGAATCAATTGACTCTATATGTTCTGGCACTTGATTAGATATTGCTATGCGATCAAACCATACATTTTGCATCTACAATAAAATTTTAGTAAAACTTTACAAAAAGTATGCTACAAAAAGAAGATAAAGAATAAGTTTAATCTTAGAATCTTAGTTAGAATCTTAATTAGAGCATTGCTAATTCTGAATCTTTAAAAAGTTTTAAATACGTGGTTTATATATATTGATATTAATTAAAAACCATATTATAAATATATATATTCCAAGATTAATCGTAATTATACCATTCCGCCATTTGGTGTATAAGGTTGACTTGGTGCGCTGGGATAAATTAATTTTATATGTGGAAACTGTAGTTTTTCTCTGTTAAGAATGTCAATCCATTCTTTGATATCTTCTGCTGTGCCACCTTTAAATAAATATAAAACATAACACAAATTTAGTAATATAGAATCAATTCAAGTAATATAGAATTTATTCACTTTAATTTAAGAAATTTTACTTTAATTCTATTCATTTGCTCATTTTATATTATAATCAGATAGATTACTATGTTACTTTACCGGAACCGTGGAAAAAAAACACAGTAGCTGTATGTTTTCTTGTAGCTTGCACGATATTTGCTTGTGAAATTCTTGCGATTGTTGTCATTTTCTTGAAACTACTACTATTTATTGTCCGTCTCAGCTTTCTACAATTACAATTCAATGTTTAAAAATAAAAGCTGCACTATATCTTTCTACCGATATATCATGATGATCAGAGATAGAATGAAAACGTCACTAACTAAAATGATGTAGAAACGTTTATCGAGTTGAATAGTTATGTAAGAAATGGTGCTCTTTATTACATTATTATGTTAAATTTGAGACTTTATTTGTAATGTTACAAAATTAGCTATATTATTATGATATTATATTATGTTATTATATATTATTTTATTATTATTACTATTATTAGTATATTTTACATCTCTGAAATATCTGATTGGTTCATTGTTTTCATCGTTTCAATATTTCAAATTTTGCGCGCAATATCACATCTTGATAATTTTTAAATCATGGTTAATCACACTGTGATTGCATTCAAATCATTCATATTTTTCTCCTAATTTTTTTACGATTGTGTAAAAATATGAAATACATAAAATTATCACGAATATTTTTCATAAAGTGTCGGAAAATTCGTTACACGTTAATTAAATAACATCAATCATATACAATCATTTTTATTTTAATTTTGAGGTCATAATTTGAGGAGTAATTTGTCTCTAATAGAAATAAGTTTAAACATATATGATATATGTCATTGTTCTACAATTAACTTTTGTATTAATTATTCCATTTCTAACTCGTTATTGCGATTATGCCAAATTTTATTTCGTTATTAAATATTCATCTGTTTTCATGTTTTAGTTGCATTTTTTATATATAAATATATACATAATGTATATAAATGTATATAAATATATACATATAAATACATACATAATGTATATAAATTATTAATGTATACATTATATAAATGTATACATAACGTTAAAAATGCAATAAAATAACAGCAATTAAGGCTGCGTTCCGATATGAACTGTTAGTACAGAAAATTTATAGTAAACGCAGAGAGAAGATTGAGAGATGTCATGCCCTGCTTTTAAGTGATCCCTGAAAGCGATACTCCCTCTATGGACATTGAAAACGTCGACATGAACTACAAAGCCAAAGTCCATAAATGTTCTCAGAGGGTAATATATAATGTGCACAATTTCTGGTTTTGTTCCGTGCTATGTGCACGAAATGCCGGTAGCACCAGCTGTATAACAAGATACTTATGTATGTAAATTGATAGTAAATAAATTATTCAATCGCGAAAGATACTGTAATATTTAAAGATGAAATAAATATTTTTCTATATTCATTGTCATATTTATATCTTTTTATTTACAAAACACAAAATGCCTGCTGTGCATTTTTAACCGTATTCTATAAATCTTCTTAATTAGCAGTAAACTGATCTTTGATATTTATCAATCATTTTCTTAATTATTTAAAAATTTAATTATTAATACATGTATAGAATTTGTCAAATTAATCATTGATTCTTCTGAAGTTTTTATAATTAAGTCTCGAAAAATATAGATGTTGCAAAATATTTTAAGCCTCTTCTTTTATATAAAATATAAAGAATTCATATGTTCCATTCTAATATAGCTAACATTATTTATATATTTTTATTATAATTTTCATACCAGCATAATACTTTTATGCCTAATACTTTATATAATACAATGTACTAAATTATAAAATTTAATATAATTACAAAATAGTATTACTATTAATAAATAGGTTGTATGCATACTGTCTTTTAGTTTCTAATCATTTCCAATCACTATGCATTTCTATCCAATATATTCTCTTCTTCGAGTTCTTGGATTATTATGGTTTATTGTATTCCTTTGTGTTAACATCATAAAAAATACCATCACTTGTCATGCTTATTCCTTCCTATGGAGTCCATCGGAATACTTTCTATGGACATTTGTTCTCAGGTATAGATATTCAAATCACTGTAGTTGCCTTTTTCTATTTTCTCGATTATTGTCCCTTTTTCTTTCATTTTATTTAAAAATATTAATATAATTAATATAACAAAAATTTATATAATTTTGGTATCTCTCTTAGTCTGACATTTCCCCTTCGACCTGTCCGGCATGGGTGACCCTATCAGTAACTACGGTATTCATAATTCACTTTTATATTTAAGATCATACTTAAAATTATCTTAAATATAAGAAAAGTCTATACGAATATCGGCGTATGTTACCGCCGGCATAGCTCTCAGGTTCATTAGAGTACTTAAACCTCCTCATCCGGCAAATGCCTTCGTTAAGATGGAGATACCATCGAGAAGGAAAAATTTTTTATTTTCTTTCAATACAGAATTTAATACAAAAGTTAATGTAAAATATAATATAATTTGAAATGTAATACAAAATAATTTATAACATGGAATAATTTATTACACAAAAATGTCCAAAATATATGTATATTTTATAATATAAAATTTACTAAAAATTTTTACATAGTCCAGACAAGATTAGCGATGATTAATCCCTAAGATTATTGGAATTTTAATATATGACCTATGTAGCGGTCCCGTCGGGGTAGTGTTGGGCTCTCCCCGCCGCCATTTTAACGGCGGGGCCTACCAACTAAAAACCCCACGCGCCTTTCCTTAGTCTTCCAACGCTCGGGCCCCCGGAACCGTGTGTATAAGGAGCATTATATGGGGTAGCCCTAACAAACTACTATTCTACTTCTTAAAAGGAATATTAATAAAATTTTAATGATTTATTTCATTTTACTTCTTTAATTTATACAGTTTAATAATAAAACATTATATTTTCATTATAAAAATAATATATAATACATATAATTAAATTTCTATTTATATATATATATATATATATATATATATATACAATATATATTGGACTTCCGGTTGACAGGCGATAGAGGAAAGTACTAGTAGTTTAGAAGGAAAGTAAAAGAGAGTGAAAATTGTGTAAAAAGAGGAGCTGAGCCGAAAGGAGAGTGAAGTGAGTGAGCAGAAGATAAAAAGAAAACGAGGAAGTGAAGGAGAAAGAGGAGGTGACGGGAAAACAGAAAAATCAGGGAAAAAGTCAGAAGGCGGCTGTAGAGGTTAGAAATAACCTCAAAGGGAAAGCAGAGAAAGTAGGGAAGAGAAGCCGGCGAGGATAGTCGGTAGGTAACAAAAGAGGTCAGGAAGAAAGGTCAGAAAGTTCGAAAGGAATGCAACAGATGGCGAAGGTGGGCAGACCGGCGGGAAGCAAAAACAAACCGAAAGAAAAAACGTTGGAAAATTTCGGGATGAGCAGGGACTCAGAGGCGGATACAGAAAGGAAGATAGAAGGAATAATGAGAGCTTGCAAAGACGAAACGGTAACAGAAATGAAAGAACATCTAACGATGGTGATGGAGGAGATAAGGAAAGAAATTATGGAAGAGATAAAAAAAACAAATGATGGAAGAAAGGAAAGAGAGAGCAGAGGAAAGAAAAAGAGAGAGAGAAGAATGGTCGAAAGAAAAAGGAATGCTGGAGAGAAGAATCGCAGAACTAGAATGGATTAATGAGAGAAAGGAAAGGAACGAGAGGAAAAATAATATAGTGATCAGATGAGTAAGTTGGAAGACAGAAAATTTGGAACAAGAGATAACGGAGTACATCAAAGAAAACATAGAGGTAAACGTAGAGATAAGAAGAGCGAACAAAATTGAAGTGAGAGGGAGCAAAGAGATAATAATTGCTGAAATAAACAAATGGGAACAGAAGAACAACGTGATGAAGAAAAAGAACAAATTGAAAAAAGGAATAATAATAGAAAACGACCTAACTAGGAAAGAAAGAGAGATACAGCGAAGACTGAGAGAATTAGCAAGAGAAGAAAGAGAAAAAGGCGACGGAAGAGTAAAAGTAGGATACAAGAAAATATATATGAAAGGAAAATGGCACAGCTGGAATGAAAAGAAAGAAAAATTGGAAGAAAGAGGAGGAGGCAAAGAGTGAAGGCGCGACGGGCAAGGAAAAGAGGGAGGAGAAGAAGAGGAAAGAGGCCTAAAAATCTGCTTCTGGAACACAGCTGGAGTAATAAACAAATGCGAAGAGACATGGAAATACTTAGAAGAATTTGATATAATAGGCTTAACTGAAACATGGCTGGAAGAATACACATGGAACAAAATCAGAAATAGATTGCCAAACAAATTTGAATGGTTCTGTATTCCAGCAACCAAAGAAAATAAGAGAGGCAGAGCCAAAGGAGGGATAATGACGGCAATATGCAAGGAACTGAAAGGAGTAAAGGTAAAAGAAATTAATAAGGAAGCAATGGAGATAAGTCTAACGCATAATAGAAACAAATGGAGAATTGTAACACTTTATAGCAGAAATATTGAAGAAATTCTAGAAGCAATAATGGAGGAAATACAGGAGGAAGAGGAGGGCTATCTCATGCTGGGAGGAGATTTCAACGCGAGAACGGGAGGAGAAGGAGGACCGGTAGGATCAGGAGAGGAGGAAGAAGAAGAGAGAAGAAGATCAAAGGACAAGGAGATAAATAAAGAAGGAAGAATATTGATAAACAAATGCAGGAAAAGAGGCTGGATGATTCTTAATGGCAGTTATGGAAAAGAGGGAGAATGGACGTATATCGGGGAACAAGGAGCGTCAATCATAGACTACGTAATAACAAATGACAAAGCTATAGAAGAGGTTAAAATGGTAGGAGAAGGAAATAGGACTGAATCGGACCACATGCCAATAGAGGTGGAATTGACGGGGATGGAAAGGAAAAGAGGGAAGAAAAGTGACATGATAATAAAAGAGAAAAGCGTATGGACGGAAGAAGGAGTGATGCAATATCATGAAAAATATTATGCGAAGGATGGCAATGCACACAAGAAGAGAATGGGCGGATATGGAAAGAACTAAAAGGGAAAGTAAATAACTCGATTACGAAAATCAAGAAGAAGATAATACCATGAAAGTTCGGAAAAAGAGAATGGCACAGCAAGGAATGGAAGATGAAGAAAAGGGAGCTAAGAAAGACACTTAGGAAAGTGAAAAGAGGCAAGATAGACAGAGAAGAGTATATTAAAAGAAGAAAGGAATATAAAATATGGTGTAAGGAAAAAAAGGAGAAACACGAGAAAGAGGAAGAAGAAAGAATAAGATTAATCAAAACAGAGGCAGAAGCATGGAGATATATAAACAGATACAGAAAGAAGAGAGAAGGAGTAGATGAAGAAATAAGTACGGAGGATTGGAGACTACATTTCATGGAATTACTAGGAGGAACGGAGGAGAGGTGGTCAATGGAAGAGAAGGAAGAAGAAAAAATACAAGAAGAAAGGGAGGAATGTTACAAAGAAGAAGAAGAAGAAGAAGAAATAACTAGAGAAGAAATGATAGAACAATTAAAGAAGCTGAAAAAAGGGAAAGCACCGGGAGAAAATGGAATAGAGAACGAAGCATGGATGCGAACTACTACTTCTTTCGGCATGGTTAATGCCGAAAGAAGTAGGGGAAGTATTGTTTAAATTGTTGAACAAAATCTGGAAGGAAGGAGGAATACCGGAGGAGTGGACCAAAGGGATAATAAGCCCAATATACAAGAAAGGAGACAGGAAGGAGGCGAAGAACTATAGGGGAATAACACTAATGGATACGGCATATAAAATATATGCTAGCATACTGAACGGAAAGATGAAGAAGATGGCGGAGGAAAGGATGGAGGAGGGACAATTCGGTTTCAGGACAGGAAGAGGGACAACAGATGCAATCTTCACACTGAACTACATAGTCAACAGAGAATTATCAAAGAATAAAGGTAAGATCTTTGCCTTCTTTGCAGACCTCAAAGCGGCATTCGACAGAGTGGACAGAGCAAAACTAGGAGAGATGCTGAGGGAGGCAAGGATCGGAGAGAGACTGAGAAGGAGAATTATGGAAACATACAAAGAGACAAAGAATATAGTAAAGGTTGGAAATAGAAAGTCCAAAGAATTCTGGACGAAATGCGGAGTCAGACAAGGATGCCCCATGAGTCCAACACTATTCAATATATACATAATGGATCTGGAAAGAGAAATGAAAAAGGAGCAAACGGGAGGTGTAGTGATAGGAAAAGAGAAACTATGGTCGATAACATATGCAGACAATATTGTGTTGATGGCGAGAAGCGAAGCAGAACTTAAAGGGATGATGAAAAGATTTAAAAGATACATTGACAAGAAAGGATTAACTTTAAGCGCAGGGAAATCAAAGGTAATGGTATTCGAGAAAGGAAGAGGACGCACAAAGAGAAGAGAATGGAAATGGGGAGAAAAAGAAATAGAAGAGGTAAAAGAAATGAACTACCTAGGTTACATTATGCAAAAGAACGGTGGAGCGGAGAAACATATAGTAGAAAGAATGAGAAGAGCGATGGTGGCGATGAAGCAGACCTGGAGCATAGGAGAAAGGATATTCGTGGACGACTACGAAAGAAGAATAAAGATGTTTAATGCGTTAGTGGGAAGCGTGGCTCTATACGGGGCAGAGATATGGGGATGGAGAAACGAAGAAAGGATGGAGAAAATAAAGAGGAAATATATAAAATGGATACTGAAACTAGACAGGAGGACACCAAACTACATACTGGAAGAAGAAACAAAAATGAAGGAACTGAGAACGGAGACCATAAAAAGAGCAGTAAAATATGAAGAAAAGGCAAGGCAATCGGAGAAGAAGATAATAATAGAATGTATGAAAGAAATAAAGAAAAGGAGAGAAAGTGGAGAAGAAAGTAAATGGGAAAAGAAAAGGAGAAGGATACTAGAGGAGGCAGACATGGGTAAAGAAGAACTGAAAAAGAAGAGAGAAGAAGGGGAGACAGAGATATCCGAAAAGATAATGGAAAGAATTGAAGAACGACAAAAAGAAGAGAAGAAGAGGAAAACAGAGGATTCAAGATATAACGATATATATAAAAAGATAAGGACAGAAGGAGTACCGAATTATCTGAAAGGAAAAAAGAGTAAGAAAGATAGGAGCAGAATTGCAAGATATAGATGTGGTAGCGAAGTGAGAGGAGGATACTACTGGAAGGAGGAGACAGAAAGAGAATGCAGGATATGTGGAAAAGGAGAAGAAAGCCTAAAGCACGTACTAAAGGAATGCGAAGCAACAAAAGACGAAATATCAATGGAAGAATTCTTGAGCGAGGAGGGAAACGGATTGAATATAATGAGAAAAATAGACAAGATACGAGAAGAGAAGAGGACGGAGAAGGCGGACAAAGTCATCGCAAGCCAAGGAAACCCGAGCTGCAATGAAAGATAGAGACAAGAAGTAATAATGACTAAGAACAACAACAAAATATGAAGCCAAAGAAGCCAAAGAAACCAAAGATACCAAAGATAATAAAGATAGAACACAAAGAATTACTAAACTACAAAAGAAGATTTAAGAGTTTTTACACACTCCATATAACATATAATACATAACATTTAACATTTAACATTTTACTCATCTAGATTAGACTAGATTAGATTAGATAGGAGCTAAGACAATTCTACTTTTTATTTTACTCTTATTAGCAGTTACAATTTAATTTAATCCAATTTTATCTTATCTTATTTTATTTTATTTTATAATATCTCATATTACTTTTCCCGCCTGTTACGTAAAGTCTAGATTTTAGATTTTAGATTTTAGATTTAGATTTTATTTTATTCCATTCAAGTACTGTATAACTTACACCTTACACTCTATACACTTTATATATTATACTTTATTCTATTTCTATTTCTATTTTAATTTTATATATTATATCACATTTTATATTTTATATTTTATACGTTAATGAATACAAAACTTGTAAAGCTCTGTAAGACTGGAAGTCCATCCAAAGCCGTAAGGCATGGATTAAGAACAATAAATAAAAAAAATATACAATATATATTCACAAATATCTAAAAAAAATAATTTTCTTAATATCTTCAATATTAAACTTTAATAATATAAGCTATTTAGATAAATTTATATAAATATAATTAATGAAATACAATTAATGAAATTACTCTTATAATAGATATAAATATATAAATTTTATAAAAATTATTATTTAAATTAAAACTTTAAATACATAAATATATATATAAGTATATAAATATTTAAATTTTATATAAAAATTATTATTTCAATTAAAACCTTAAATATATACATAAATACATAAATATATATATAAGTATATAAATATATAAATTTTATAAAAATTATTATTTAAATTAAAACCTTAAATATATAAATATATAAATATATAAATATATAAATTTTATAAAAATTATTATTTAAAAATATTATTTAAATTAAAACCTTTTGTAAATTTTAATAATAAATCCTTTTCTATAAATTCTACTCATTCTTTATCTATTTTTAATCTTTCAATTCCTATATTTAAAAATGACTTATAAATTCATAAATATACTAAATTTATTATCCATATTGAACTAAAAAAATATCTTAATATATAAATTTGTATTTTAAATTTTCCATATACATAAAATTTCGTATTACATAAAAGTACATAAATTTCGTATTACATAAGTACATAAAATTTCGCAAAAAAATTCGTATTACTATAAAAATTATTGAGTGTTAACAATTTAATTTTCATCCTTATATAAATAAAATACCTATAAAAAAAAACACTCAAAAAATATTGACCCCTTAAAAATTCTTAATATTAATAATATAATTATTGAAATATTTATTAATCTGTTTTCCCTAATATTATTTAAACCTACATTTCCTGATTCTTTAAAAGATAGATAATATATTAATCACCTAAATTAATCACATAATAGCCCTAACAATCCTATTTCTCGATTAAGTGAAATTATTCGAGGAAAGCCTATCTCTAATCACGTATATTTTAATTACGTGCCCTAATTACATTCTCTAACCGCATCCCCTAACCGCGTGAATAAATGTCCGACATTACGTACTATTGTACGTAAAGCTTTTCTTCAGGCCAGTTGAACTTACTTTTCGTTGATCCTGGCCACTTTCTCGCTCGATCTCTAATCAGAGATCGAAAAAGGAGATAAACACTCCTTCTCTTGCCGATTAATTACCGGCAAATGAGCGTAAATATTTCACGCTCATCGTAACGATCGCTCGATTTTACGATCGTTAGTTAAATATTTGAATATAACTTTATTTTAACTCAAATAAAGCCAAATTACTACAAATTTCTATATATTATATTTTCTAATAAAATATAAAATTCATGTGTGTGTATAACTTTTATGATATTACAAATTATTTAATTAATTAATCATTTGGCTTTTTATTAAGTTAAAGTGAAGTTTAAAAACAATATCTACAAACAAATTCTACAATGGATGAGCTATAAGAAATTAGAATAAAATAAGTGCGCGTTATAAGAATAAAGCATCAAAAATTGATAAAATTGATAAAATTATTAATGCGTGCTCTTGATTTAATAAACTAGACAAAATCTTTACAAAAAAATTTTCTTCTCTTAATTCTCCTTTTTTAATTAATACTTTAATATATTTTCGCAATAGATGCAAAGCATTTCGAAAGAATTTATTAAAAGTTATTTAATTTAATCTATCCTAGCTCATCCATTTTAAGGCAACGGACTTACTACAATCCACAATCTACAATCTACAATCTACAATCTACAATCTACATCTACATCTAAAATCTTTACGAATCCGTTACCTTAAAGTTAAATAAAAGTTTTTCTCACTCACCGGCACTGATGCGCAACAGCGGAGTTATAGTTATCGAAGCTACGTTGTCTGTAACATACAAATATAAAATTCATTTATATTAATGCTCACAAAATGCAATCAATATTTCAAAAAATTTTTATCGCGTGGAATTTTATATCCGATGTGTAAAATAATAAGCAGAGATAAACATGTGTGGAAAAATTTTATAAATTTTTAAAACTGTTTCTTAAGATAGTTTTTTAAAAAGTTTTATATAACTTTTATAAAAATCTTTCTCTCTAATTTTCTCTTTAATTCACTTAAATAATAAGATCGAATTATTATGCGTACGATTTATAATAATTGATATACAAATAATAAATATTCACCATCAGGTTGCTCCGCCGATGCAAGATGCCTCTCCCAGGCCTCCTCCTCCTCT
This sequence comes from Camponotus vicinus, assembly GCF_025532165.1. NCBI lineage: Eukaryota > Metazoa > Arthropoda > Insecta > Hymenoptera > Formicidae > Camponotus > Camponotus vicinus. The sequence continues at coordinate 13,874,205 of NW_028141956.1, read as the reverse complement.
CATGTTGTTGACGCGCGATTCTTTCAACGACACTCCCGCACTCACGAGCAATATTTTTATATCGCTATTTTCGTTATTTTACGCGCGATACTGAACGGCACTTCCGCACTATTTCGATAAGATCAAAAATTTGGTCGCGCGATGTACATATTTAATATATATATACGTTCAACGACACTCCCGGTTTCGGTACGAGCGAAAATCCCATTTCATTTACGAGAATCAACTTCGAGCCAACAGGTTGGGAATGCAACGATACAACGAGCAAAGATTAGGCCCGAACTGGAAAGAAGACGAAACGATTGACGGAATAGAGGAAAATAAAGTTCACCAGTTCTTTTTCGCGCATAATTATCCTATCTCGTATCGAACCTGGACCCGCTAAGCACGATTTCAGGTGCTTCGCCCGGAACACGAAGTTTCCCGCGATTGCAGGACATGGCTACACCAGGCTGGTAGACGGCAAAAGAAGAAGATACCCACATTTTTTAAATGCTAACATTCAGCAATTTAGAAAATGGGGAGGCAACCCCTTTTACCGAGCGAAAATCGTGCCTAGGGGAATCCACTCGACTCCTCGACAGGGTTAACACACGCAGTGCGTGTGGCTGTAGACGAGCAAAGAGAAGGGACCCATTGACGACCATTCCGAGCAATCGATCGAGTTCTAATTAATTCGGGCCGAATCACTTGACGAAGCACGAAGCACGAAGCACGAAGCGCGAGTGTACGTTGCATAGCAACGTGTGCAAACTCGAAACATCCCAGTTAGTTGGCATCGGAAGTAGAGACTCGTGACAATAAATGAAATTGGGATTTTATATGAAAAAGTCCAAAAGTTCCGCGAAAACGCGACGACGCGAGAATACTACAACGCGAAAACGCGGTAACGAAGCGCTTTCCGTCCGCGGCACGTTGACGGCACCGACGACGCGAAAGGGTACTTAGCTTCCCATTCAGGCACCTTAAGATTTATCATAAATAGAAAAATTTAAGATAAACCTCAAGGCACCATCCAAGTACTAAGCCCTCCCACCGCGACAAGGTGTACCCCATGGGAGGGTTATATTATATATAATTTTATATATAATATAATATATATAATATAGCATTTATTTTGCAATATAGTATATAAATTTAAATTTGCATAACAAGACCGTAAAACAAAATCATTAGCGCGGTACTGTTACCCGGTACTGTCGGATACTATGTTGTTGTTAATTCATTGTTGAAATATTTTAACATATTAATGTATCTCATATATCTAACGCATTAATGTATCGTAAGATTAAAAGATTAAAATAATTACACGTCGTGATACATTGCTATTGTTTAATTAACAAGGATTTAATTAACAAGGAGAATATTTAAGCATTGGTAGAAATATATTTAATTCTAATATTGTTAAAGAAATATTATAATAAGCCTCAATGATCGAAAGATCATAACATAATTAAATCTATGCCCTTTTACGTATTCCCTGTTTTAATTTTTATTCGCAATAATGAATGATTGCGATTCGATAAAGATTTATCGTTGCAATATAGTTTTATATCGTTAATTAATTCTTAATTAATTAATTTTTATTTACATTTATAGCAAATTATGTTTCGATACTAATCATAATCGTGTTTAATAAAAAAAAATTACAATATACGAAGCGTTTCTCACCACTACTTTATTACTCTAGAGTCACCGTGCGAATGATGACAAAACGGTAACGTATAGAGCGCTACTGTTTATATTTTATATTGCCAAAGTCGAACGCCGTGTTATCGATAATTCATTGCCGAAATATTTTATATATTATAAAATATACATTAACGTGGAATATTAAATTATGAAAGTATTTTAATTTATTGATTAAAATTGATTATTTATCAAACAATTCACGAAGCCTTTTGTTATGCTAATTATTTGTATCTATAATTCGATTGTTTTACTTTGTGTTCTCTCACAGTCCCCCCCCAAAATTATATTTAGATTGTTAAGTAGAACGATAAAGTAACACGGATAAAATATATCTGTGATTCTAAGTATTAAAATAATAATTATTGTCCGGAAAGATCGCAACGACCGAAGTGATGATTTAATATCTTGGATTCCTATCATTTAATCGATTCTCGATTAAATTGTATATTGTTTAATTAACAAGGATTGAGAAAATTTAAATCATTGCTCGAATATATTTAATTCTAATATTGTTAAAGAAATATTATAATAAGCATCGATGATCGAAAGATTATATTTAATTCTCTTATCCCCTTTTATGTATCCCCTGTTTCAATTTTTAATCGCGGTAATGAATATTACGATTCGATAAAGATTTGTCGTTGCGATACAGTTTCATGTCGTTAATTAATTTTTAATTAATTAATTTTTGTTAATATTTATAACAAATTATGTTTCGATACTAATCGTAGTCGTGTTTAGTAAAAAAATTACAGTATACGAAGCGTTTCTACATCACTACTTTATTACTCGAGAGTTACCGTGCGAATGATGACAAAACCGTAATGTAGCGCGTTAGTGTTTATATTTTATATTGCCAAAGTCGAACGCCGCGTTATCGATAATTCGTTGCCGAAATATTTTTATATTTTATATATTATAAAATATACATTAACGCGGAATATTAAATTATGGAAGTATTTTAATTTATTGATTAAAATTGATTATTTATCAAACAATTCACGAAGCCTTTTGTTATGCTAATTATTTGTATCTATAATTCGATTGTTTTACTTTGTGTTCTCTCACAGGCCTCCCCCAAAATTATATTTAGATTGTTAAGTAGAACAATAAAGTAACACGGATAAAATATATCTGTGATTCTAAGTATTAAAATAATAATTATTGTCCGGAAAGATGGCAACGATCGAAGTGATGATTTAATATTTTGGATCATCATTCATTCGATTCTCGATTAAATTATATATTGTTTAATTAACAAGGATTAAGAAAATTTAAAGCATTGATGGAAATATATTTAATTCTAATATTGTTAAAGAAATATTATAAGCATCGAAAGATTATATTTAATTCTCTTATCCCCTTTTATGTATCCCCTGTTTCAATTTTTAATTGGGGTAATGAATGATTACGATTCGATAAAGATTTATCGTTGCGATACAGTTTCATGTCGTTAATTAATATTTGTTAATATTTATAGCAAATTATGTTTCGATACTAATCATAATCGTGTTTAATAAAAACATTACAATATACGAAGCGTTTCTCACCACTACTTCATTACTCCAGAGTCACCGTGCGAATGATGACAAAGCGGTAACGTATAGAGCGCTACTGTTTATATTTTATATTGCCAAAGTCAAACGCCGTGTTATCGATAATTCGTTGCCGAAATATTTTATATATTATAAAATATACATTAACGTGGAATATTAAATTATGAAAGTATTTTAATTTATTGATTAAAATTGATTATTTATCAAACAATTTACGGAGCCTTTTGTTATGCGAATTATTTGCATCTATAATTCGATTGTTTTACTTTGTGTTCTCTCACAGTCCCCCCTTCCAAATTGTATTTAGATTGTTAAGTAGAACGATAAAGTAACACGGATAAAATATATCTGTGATTCTAAGTATTAAAATAATAATTATTGTCCGGAAAGATGGCAACGATCGAAGTGATGATTTAATATTTTGGATCATCATTCATTCGATTCTCGATTAAATTATATATTGTTTAATTAGTAAGGATTGAGAAAATTTAAAGCATTGGTCGAAATATAGTTAATTCTAATATTGTTAAAGAAATATTATTATAAGCATCAATGATCGATCATCATAACATAATTAATTCTTTTATCCTCTTTTACATATCCCGTGTTTCAATTTTTATTCGCAGTAATGAATGATTGCGATTCGATAAAGATTTATCGTTGCAATACAGTTTCATGTCGTTAATTAATTTTTAATTAATTAATTTTTGTTAATATTTATAGCAAATTATATTTCGATACTAATCGTAATCGTGTTTAGTAAAATAATTACCATATACAAAGCGTTTCTCACCACTACTTTATTACTCCAGAGTCACCGTGCGAATGATGACAAAGCGGTAACGTATAGAGCGCTACTGTTTATATTTTATATCGCCAAAGTCGAACGCCGTGTTATCGATAATTTGTTGCCGAAATATTTTATATATTATAAAATATACATTAACGTGGAATATTAAATTATACAAATATTTTAATTTATTGATTAAAATTTGTTATTTATTAAATAATTTATCACGGAGCCTTTCGTTATGCTAATTATTTGCATATATAATTTGATTGTTTTACTTCGTATTACTTCGTTTTACTCCGTACATTACATCTGATGCTTTTCCAGATTTCCTTTTTCTCTCTTACGTATCTTTCGTTATTTCCTTTTGGCATTCACTCACTCACGAATACACGATTTAATTATAATTAATCGAATACGTGGCGCACTTTGTACGAGACTGTCGATCGCGAAATAATCATACGAAACTTATATACGCACTTTATTATATCATAAGAGAGCAACATGAGCTTTACATGAGACCAAAATCATTCGCTACTTGCTACAGCAATGCATATTACTGTATGCTACTAATACGCGTATTACTCGCTGTATAATATACGAATCATAAGAATCAAAAGATTAAAGTAATGAATAAAGTTATAAGATAGCAGTCATTTAATTAATAATTAATTTATGTTCACATTTATTAAAATATAAAGTTTAGTTGTTTGATTGTAAGTATTAAATAAATAATTATTATTCATAAGAATCGATAATCGAAGAACCATAATAAAAGTTGTTTCTATTCTTTTTTGTTTCAATCGTTACTTGTAATAATGAATGATTGCTCTTCCATAAAGATTTATCGGCGTACAATTTCATGTCGTTTAGCAAAAATTAATTAATTATTAATTAAGAGTCATTGCTAATTATGTTTAGATATTAGTTACGATCACGTTTAGAAAAAGAATTTAATAATTATACGAAATGTTTCGCATTACTATTTCGTTGTTCGAGTGTCGCTATACGAATGATAGCAAGGGTTTGTACTACATAAACAATAGTTCGCTACTGTTTATACTGCCAAAGTCGAATACCGTGTTAATGATAATTCGTTGCCAAAATATTTTATATACTATGATATGTATATATTTGCGAAATATTAAATTATTTTAATTTATATGATTAATTAACGATTTTACTTATTAAACGATTAATGTTTAAATTAGGAGACTTCGTAATGTTAATTATTTGGATCTACAATTCGATTGTTTTATTGCGCGTCTTCAATTTAAATTATATTTAAATCTTAAAGAAAAAAGCGACAAAGCGCATTATGGCGAAATATATTTGATTTTAAATATCCTTAAAGAAATAATTATTGTCCGTAAAGATCGCAACGAAACAATAATTTATTATTTTAAATCCCCCCTATCATTACGATTCTTGATTAAATGAATAAATTACACGGAGCGTATGTTTCGTTCGTCGTTGAATTATTATCGAAATCATTGTTTTCAGAAATTACCAGGAAAACCTGGGATTAGTTCCAATTTTACAATAAAAATCCCGAATTTTTAACAGAACACCGAACTAGATACCGCGAATTGATCTTATAAGAACCGATAAGAAATAATTTTTCATAATGAAAGTCGTTTTTACTTTTCACCGGTATTTTGCTGTTTTTCGTGGTACTTTCATTCATTTGAATTCTTTGTTACATTTGAATTCACTCGCGAAAATATTCGCGATCGCGTTAAAAAGAAATTCAATAATATAGCGAAGCATTTTGCATCACTATTTTACTTAAGTGTCATCGTGTGAATAATAGCAAGACCGTAAGATATAAATATTAGCGCGTTACTATTTATGCAGTCAACGTAAAATATGATGTTATCTAGATAATTTGATGCTAAAACCTTTTACGTATTTCAACATATACTCTTATACACGCAAAATATTAAATTGTAGAAGTTTTTATATTTATAGATTAATTAAATAATCATTTATTAAACAATTAATATACGAAACGTTTCGTATCATTACTTATTGCTTGAATATCACCGAACAAATGATAACAAAACTGTAATGTATAAACAACGCGCTACTGTTTACGTTACCAAAGTCATGATTTTATTGATAATTAATTCGTTGCTGAAATATTTTATGTGCTATAAAATATACACGCGCAGAATATTAAATTATAGAAGTATTTTAATTTATTGATTATTTAAAATTGATTATTTATTAAACAATTCATTCATTATGGAACCTTTTATGCATAAAATATCTAAATAATATATTATTGTGAAGCAGTTTATGAAATATTACTATCTATATATATAAAAGTATTAATTAATACGAGAGTATTTTATTATAGATATTTTAAATATATTAAAATAAGATAATCCAGAATATTTTATATATATGTTACACTAATATAACTTAAAAACTTAAATAATTTAGATAATTTACAATGAGAGAGAGAGAGAGAGAATCGTTATCGAGAAAATGACAAGCAATATATAATATGATCTGAATATAAATGATATATATAAATCTAATATATAAATGATATATATAATATAGTCTGAATATAAATGATAAATATAAATGATAAATAATTTATAAATTATCGGATATTGTTGCTCAATATGTTGCCCAGTGCTTTTTCAGACTTGCTTTTCCTTTCCTTTGCTATTTCTTTGTTGCACTCACATTCACTCCCGAAAATAAGATTAGTATACGCAATAATCGTGAGACACTTTGCAAGGCACTCCCGATCGCGTAGTAATTATTATTAAAAGTTTAGCAAATATTAATTATAATTATCATAGCGAATTATGTTTCAATACTAGTCGTAATTGCGTTTTATCGTTAGAGAGAAAATTTAATAATATACGAAGTATTTCGCACCTTATTCCTCGAATGTTGCCGTGCGAATGATATCAAGGCCGTACATGTAAACACAGCGCATCATACGCCGCTAAGGCCGAACATGTTATTGCCCATTCATTGCCGATATATTTTACGTACTTTAACATATACACAGAATATTAGAGTATCTAGGAATGTTTTAGATTAATATAGATTAATATAGATTAATTAAATAATATTTGTTAAAGGATTGATGTATCACGAAGCTTTTCATTATGTTAATTACTTCGATTTATGATTCGATTGTTTTGCTGTGCGTTTTGGATCTAAATTATATTTAAATAATTGAAAAATAGAACGAGATAAAGCGTCGCGGTTGAATTATATTTGATTCTATAAATATCATTAAAGTAATAATTTCTTCTTGTAAAAATCAATTTCACATAAACTATAATATAATTTATTATTTTAGATTTCTGTTTCTATATATGATTCTTACTTGATTAAATGAATAAATTACGTGAAATATGCGCTTCGAGAACTTTCAACGCGATATATATATATATATATATATATATATATATATATATATATAATATATGTATATAATAATTTATGTAAATTGAAGTGAAGTAGTGATCCGATAGGCTTCGTATATTGTCGAATTTCTTTTTTAAATGCACTTGCGAGTATTTGCGCGAGTGAGTGCAAGTGCCTTGAAGAATTTGAGTGAGTGCAAGTGCCACGAGAAACAACAAAAAGAGCAGGAGAAAAAAAGAAAATTTAAATAACGGACGGATCAATGAGATATATGATTAGTAATTTATATAAATTATTTATATAATGTGTCATATGCCATATGTGTGAGTCATTGCTTAACCCTTTAACTATAAGTATGTATTCATAATATTAAACCTTTGAACGCAAAAATAAAATTTCGTTAACCGCTAATAATTATTAAAAAAAATACTCGCCAAATGAAATAAATTATTGGATGAATAAAATAAATAACTAGTAGATAGACCCGAGATAACGTAAACAAATGAAACTAATAAAATTGTCAATAAGCGATCCCGCGTATTTATATTTTTATTTATATTATTTATATTATCAGAGAGAAGACTGAGAGGTATCATGGCCCGCTTTTAGGTGATCTCTGAAAATGATACGCTCTTTGGAGACATTAAAAATGTGGACATGAACTACGAAGCCAATGTCGATGAATGTTCTCAGAGGGTAACGTACAATGTGCATAATTTCTGGTTTTATTCCGTTGTATGTATACGAAATGCCAGTAGCACCAGTGCTGTATAGCACATTATTTAGATGTCTTATTTATATAATAATCATAATATGTATGTAGATATTATAGAAAAAAAATATTAACTTGACTAAATATGTTTATTTCGTTATTGTTTTCAGTCTGACAGTCAAATCGCAAAGTCGAGATTAATATAAAGATTCGTGATACATCAATCGTATAGTAAATTAATCAATAATTTAAAATACTTCTCTAAATTAATTTAATATTTCGCGCGTATATGTATGCTATATATAAAATATTTTTGCAACAAATTAATAATAATACCGCGTCCGATCTTTGCAACATATAACGCATTGATATTTAAAAGTGTTATGGTTCTTATCATTCGCGCAATGATACTTGAGCAGAAAAATAACGCGAGAAGCTCCGTCAACTTCCTTTTCTAAACGCGATTGATTTGATAAGTATATTGAGAAATAATTTGATATGGTTAATACTTAATTTCATATATGTTAAATAATACGTAAAATTACGTCGCGACGATATATCTCGAAATGCGATATATCTCGAATTCAGCGATGTGTACAATTTAATCAAAAATCAAAGTGATAGAAATCTAAGATAGTAAATAATCATTTCGTTGCAATTTTTATGGATAATAATTATTATTTTAATGCTTAGAGTGACAAATATATTTCATCCGTTACTTTATCGTTCTATTTGACAATATAAATATAATTTGGATTATGAGAAAACACGAAGTAAAACAATCGAATTAGATGCAAATAATTAGCATAACGAAAGGCTCCGTGATAAATTGTTTAATAAATAATTAATTTTACTCAATAAATTAAAATACTTGTATAATCTAGTATTCCGCGTTAATGCATATTTTATAATATATAAAATATTTCGGCAACGAATTATCGATAACATGGTGTTCGACTTTGTCAATATAAAATATAAACAGTAGCGCGCTACATTACGGTTTTGTCATCATTCGCACGGTAACTCTCGAGTAATAAAGTAGTGATGAGAAACGCTTCGTATATTGTAATTTTTCTACTAAACACTATTACGATTAGTATCGAAACATAATTTGCTATAAATATTAATAACTATTAATTAATTAAAAATTAATTAATGACATAAAACTGTATAGCAACGATAAACCTTTATCGAATCGCATTCATTCATTACTGCGAATAAAAATTAAAACAGGGGATACGTAAAAGGGCATAAGAGAATTAATTATGTTATGACCTTTCAATCGTATTGATGCTTATTATAATGATATTTCCTTAACAATATTAGAATTAAATATATTTCGAACAATGCTTTAAATATTCTCAATCCTTGTTAATTAAACAATATACAATTTAATCGAGAATCGATAAAATGATAGGAATACAAAATATTAAATAATCACTTCGATCATTGTGATCTCTTATGGACAATAATTATTATTTTAATACTTAGAGTAAAATATATTTCACCCATATTACTTTATCGTACTACTTGACAATCTAAATGTAATTTGCATTATGAGAGAACACGAAGTAAAACAATCGAATTATAGATGCAAATAATTAACGTAATGCTCCGTGATAAATTGTTTAATTAATAATCAATAAATTAAAGTATTTCTGTTATTTAATATTTCGCGTTAGTGTATATTTTATAATATATAAAATATTTCAACGAATTGCCGATAACACGGTGTTCGACTTTGGCAATATAAAATATAAACAGTAACACACTATACGTTACGGCTTTGTCATCATTCGCACGATGACTCTCGAGTAATAAAGTAGTGGTGAGAAACGCTTTGTATATTGTAATTTTTGTACTAAACACGATTACAATTAGTATCGAAACGTAATTTGCTATAAATATTAATAATTAAAAATTAATTAACTTTTGATAAACGACATGAAACTGTATCGCAACGATAAATATTTATCGAATCTTAATCATTCATTACTGCGAATAAAAATTGAAACAGAGGATACATGAAAGGGGACAAGACAATTAAATATATTATGATCTTTTGATCATATTGATGCTTATTATAATGATATTTCCTTAACAATATTAGAAATATATATATTATATATATATTATATATATATATTAAATATATTTCGGCCAATGCTTTAAATATTCTCAATCCTTGTTAACAATATAAACAATATACAATTTAATCGAGAATCGAATGAATGATGATCCAACATATTAAATAATCACATCGATGTTTGCAATTTTTACGAATAATAATTATTATTTTAATACTTAGAGTCACAAATATATTTCATTCGTGTTACTTTATCGTTCTTGACAATCTAAATATAATTTGGATTGTGAGAGAACACGAAGTAAAACAATCGAATTATAGATGCAAATAATTAGCATAACGAAAGACTTCATGATGAATGGTTTAATAAATAATCAATTAATCTTAATCAATAAATTAAAATACTTCTATAATTTAACATTCCGCGCACGAATATTTTATATTACAGAAAATATTTCGGCAACGAGAGAATTATCAATAACACCGTGTTCGACCTCGATAAACAATATCGCGCTATTGTTAATACGTTACACGGCTTTATTATCATTCGCACAGTGATCTTGAGTAGTGACGAGAGAGACGTTTCACATATTATCAAATTCTTGCTTTATATAGTCAACCTTGACGATATAAACAGTACCGCGGTAATGTTTCTGACTTACGATCATTCGCTCAGTGGCTCTTGAGCAGTGAAATAGTGATGTGAGACGTATCACATATTATCAAATTCTTTCTCTGAACACAATTGCAAGTACAACGAGGAACTTTTCGTGAATGAGTGTAAGTGCAACGAGAAATTCAAATGAGTGCAACAAGGATTGAAGTGCCACGAGGAAAAAGCGAAGAAAGCAAAAGAAAAAAGGAGGTTTTGGAAATGGATGGACCAATGAGATATGATGTAAGTCATTAATATAAATTATTTATCACATTCATTATTTATTATATTGTTGCGTCTCCGCGTCCCGTCCCGCTGAATGTATTCGTCACCCGTTGAATTCTTTCGAAGAAGATCGTTTCCGCGCGCGTTGTCAAGATATTGTTATAAAGAACGGCTGTCAGAGAGTCTGAACCCAGCTGTCAAGTTGTGCGGACGCGCGTCTATTTGTGACCGGTTTTACGATTATTTTGAATTCTTGTACGTTACTCGCGATTTATTAAAATTCTTGTGTACCTTAAAACGCATTATTATTTATGAGTGCACAAGCGTCAGCGTATGCCGATTGTGTCGCCCGCGTTCGATATACATACATCGTTCCGCGGACGCAATAATATATAAATTATTTCTCATTAGTATGTATTCAAAATATACATATTTCACGTTTCGTTTTATTTCTTTGATAGTGATTCAATAGTGATTTTAAATTGTAACATATATAATACATATACTTATAAAAAATATTACATTTTATTTAAAAATAATTAAACATTTATAAAATTTTTTATTAATTAATATTTTCAGATACCTTTTTTATTTTATAAAACATTTCATATTAATATATTTATTTAAATATTTCATGTATAAAAAAATGGAAATTTTTTTATTTATCATATTTTTAAAAGTTTATATCTAAGAAATATAAATTATTTTGTAATTACGCGATTTATAACATTAAAATATATCTATTTAAAAGTAAAAATTAATTGCGCGCAATAATTAGTTTTAGAATCAATTATTTTGAACATTGCTTTATATAATAAATTTTCTTATCTTTTATATTTTTATTTATCGTTTATATTTGCGAATTTAAATTTATGTATTATATTATGTACTATATATGTACAAAATAAATTTCAAATTATGTATTATATTATATATAAAATTATATATAATATAACCCTCCCATGGGGTACACCTTGTCGCGGTGGGAGGACTTAGTACTTGGATGGTGCCTTGAGGTTTATCTTAAATTTTTCTATTTATGATAAATCTTAAGGTGCCTGAATGAGAAGCTAAGTACCCTTTCGCGTCGTCGGTGCCGGCAACGTGCCGCGGACGGCAAGCGCTTCGTCAACGCGCTGCGTTTTCGCGTTGTAGTATTCTCGCGTCGTCGCGTTTTCGCGGAACTTTTGGACTTTTTCATATAAAATCCCAATTTCATTTATTATCACGAGTCTCTACTTCCGATGCCAACTAACTGGGATGTTTCGAGTTTGCACACGTTGCTATGCAATACAACGTACACTCGTGCTTCGTGCTTCGTGCTTCGTCAAGTGATTCGGCCCGAATTAGTTACAACTCGATCGATTGCTCGGAATGGTCGTCAATGGGTCCCTTCTCTTTGCTGGTCTACAGCCACACGCACTGCGTGTGTTAACACTGTCGAGGAGTCGAGTGGATTCCTCTAGGCACGATTTTCGCTCGGTAAAAGGGGTTGCCTCCCCATTTTCTAAATTGCTGAATGTTAGCATTTAAAAAATGTGGGTATCCTCTTCTTTTGCCGTCTACCAGCCTGGTGTAGCCATGTCCTGCAATCGCGGGAAACTTTATGTTCCGGGCGAAGCACCTGAAATCGTGCTTAGCGGGCCCAGGTTCGATACGAGATAGGATAATTATGCGCGAAGAAGAGCTGGTGACCTTCATTTTCCTCTATTCCGTCAATCGTTTCGTCTTCTTTCCGCTTTGGGTCTAATCTTTGCTCGTTGTATCGTTGCATTCCCGACCTGTTGGCTCGAAGTTGATTCTCGTAAATGAAATGGGATTTTCGCTCGTACCGAAACCGGGAGTGTCGTTGAACGTATATATATATTAAATATGTACATCGCGCGACCAAATTTTTGATCGTATCGAAATAGTGCGGAAGTGCCGTTCAGTATCGCGCGTAAAATAACGAAAATAGCGATATAAAAATATTGCTCGTGAGTGCGGGAGTGTCGTTGAAAAAATCGCGCGTCAACAACATGAGAGGAGAAAAGGAGGCCTGGGAGAGGCATTTTGCATCGGCGGAGCAACCTGATGGTGAGTTTCTATTATTTGTATATTAATTGTTATAAATCGTTATAAACGAACAATAATTCGATCTTATTATTTAAATGAATTAAAGAAAAAATTAGAGAGTGAATGATTTTTATAAAAATTATATAAAAGTTTTTATTTAAAAAACAGTTTCAAAATTTATAAAATTTTTCCATACGTGTTTATCTCTGCTTATTATTTTACACATCGGATATAAAATTCCTCACGATATAATTTTTTTTAAATATTAATTGCATTTTGAGCATTATTATAGATAAATTTTATATTTGTATTTTATAGACAACGTAGCTTCGATAACTCCGCTGTTGCGCATGAGTGCCGGTGAGTGAGAAAAACTTTTATTTAACTTTAAGGTAACGGATTTGTAGAGACTGTAGATGTAGATTCTAGATTGTAGATAAATCCGTTGCCTAAAAATGGATGATCTAGGATAGATTAAATTAAATATCTTTTAATAAGTTCTTTCGAGATGCTTTGCATCCATTGCGAAAATATATTAAAGTATTAATTAAAAAAGAAGATCAAGAAAAGATTTTTTTATAAAGATTTTGTCTAATTTAAATAAAAAACACGCATTAATAATTTTATCAATTTCTGATGCTACTTTACTTTTATACGCGCATTTAACTTATTCTAATTTCTTAGCTCATCCATCGTAGAATTTGTTTGTAGAATTTGTTTTATTAGTTTAAAACTTTACTTTAACTTAATATAAAGCCAAATGATTAATTCATTAAATAACTTGTAACATAATAATAAATAACTTACCATATAGCCGTGTTAGCAATTTAATATAATATATAGAAATTTGTTATTGAAATTTTTTGGCTTTATTTTAGTTAAAATAAAGTTATATTCAAATATACGAACGATCGTAAAATCGAACGATCGTTACGATGAGCGTGAAACATTTACGCTATTACGGTAATTAACTGGCAAAAGAAGGAGTTTTTATCTCCTTTTTCGATCTCTGATTAGAGATCGAGCGAGAAAGTGGCCAGGATCAACGAAAGATAGGGTCAACTGGCCTGAAGAAAAGCTCGCACGCGGTTAGGATACGCGATTAGGGAATGTAATTAGGGTATTGATTAAAATATATATGATTAGAGATAGGTTCCCCAAATCTCGAATAATTTTCGTTAATCAGGAAGTAGGATTGTTAGGATTCATAGGGTTGTTAAGATCATAGGGTTGTTAGTACTTATAGGGTTGTTAAGATCATTATTTCTTTCAATTCTTTTAATATTCCAATAATCCTAGGTATAAATTAAAATTATTTTAAAAAATTAAATTGAATTTATTTTTAAAAATGTTGTAAAAATAAATATAACATGTTAAAAATAAAAATAAAAATGTTTTAAAATTTAAATTTAAATTTTCAAAATTTTCAGGAATATTAAAGAAGTTGCATAATTATTAATGTTTAAGAAATATCTTAACATGTTACATTTTATTTTAAAAATATATTAAAAATATATGTGTATTAAGTTAAATAATATTAAATCCAAATGTTAATGCTGTCAATATCAAATTATTTATGTTATTAAATATGTGAATAAATCGAATATATTGTCTTTAATAGTCTGCGCTTTAGTCTTTAATAGTAATGCAAATATTTTTTTACTATTTAAAAGGCGATCGATAATTTTAATAATGACTGTTTTAATTGCAATTGTTTACATTATATAAACTTTATTAAACTGTAATTATTATATCGATTTTTAGGGGGATTTTGATAAAATCATTCGTTATTTTCTATTAAACATGGCGATAATGCAATTTTTTAATTATATATTAATTATATTTTAATTATATTTAGAATTGTAAAGTTTTAAGATTTATTTTGTTTTATTTAACTAATCATGCGCGAAATACAATATGTATTTTCAATATGTATTTTCTCAATCACAACATTTATATAAAATTGTGTATTAATCGCAAACGAATATTGTCGATTTATTTATTCGTCGTTTTCTCGCAAATTTTAAATCGTGATTTATTTTGTCTTAAATTTATTAAATTATTTAATTTAATCTTTGATTTACATCGAAGCTGGCTCTATCTTTATGCGTTTTGAATATTTCTTTTAGATAGTCTGCACAAAATGCACCAATAATACAAATATTTTCTTTTACAATCGAAGAAACGATCAATTTTATTAATGACTTTTTTTGATCATGATTATTTACGTTTATACGTCATTTATATAAAACTAATTAAATTTTATTATTGTATGTGATTATTAATAATAAATATTGCGTAATCATCACTAATCAGTCTAGTCTGGTCTATGTAAAAATTCTTAGTAAATTTTATATTAGACGTATACTTTGGACACTTTCGTGTAATAAATTTTATTTTGTATTAAGTTTTAAATTATATTTTATATTAAATTTGTATTATATTTTGTCATATATTTTGTAATACATATATTTGTAATGTAATTATTTTTATGTTAATTAATAATTTAATATGTTTATGTTAGTATGTTAGTATGTTTATGTTAATATTTTTTATGTTAGTTAATAATTTAATATTTTGTAATGTGTTTTTTATGTAATTGCAAATTAATTGTAATTTACGTTGTATATATTATAATTATGTAATATATATTTTATATATGTATTATATTTTCTGTTTGGAAGCACTGTATTAAAAAAAAATTAAAATAAAATTAAAAAAAATAAAAAAAATTTTTCCTCCTCGATGTACCTCCACCTTAACGAAGGCATTTGCCGGGTGAGGAGGTTTGCGTACTCTCGTGAACCTGAGACCTATGCCGGCGATAATGTACGACGTTATTCATATACATTATTCTTACATTTAAGATCATTTTAAATATATTTTATTATATCATTTTAAATATATTCTTAGATTGCGTTTTAAGATTTCATTCAGTTATTAAAATGATTGTATAACATTTTCCAACTTACTTAAGATGGTCTTAATTATAAGAGTAAATTATGAATATGGGCATGAATATGGGTAATTACTGGTAGGGTCATTCAAGCCGGACAGGTCGAAGAGGAAGAGTCAGACTAAGAGAAATACACAAAAATACACATATATTATATATAATATTTTTAAATAAATCAGAAATAAAAGAAATAGCAATTGAGAGAGTAGAAAATAGTTTTCGTGTGATTTTAACACTTTTTAAGAATTCCTGACTATAAACGGCTAAAAGATAAAAATCATCACGATAAACATTATAAGAAGGAAGAAACGCGACAAGTGCCTATGGTCTTGAGAATGCAACAATCCATAATAATCTAAAGATTCAAAGAAGAGAATGCATTGGATAAAAATGCACAGTAAGAACGAAGAAACAGCTTGCAATTATATACGATCCGCCAATAATAATATTTTATAATTATGTTACATTTTATAATTTAGTAATATTTTTCTATTATAGAAACTATAGTAAAATATTATAAAACATGTTTGCTATATAGAATGAAACTTTCGAAAACAAATCTTATATAAAGGAAAAAGCATTTGAGATATTTTGCAATGTCTGTATTTTTGGAGCATTTTTGGAGCATTTTTGGAGCTTTATATACTGATACCTCAGAAGAATCATTTTGACAAATTCTATATATGCATTACTAATTAAAATCTATTTATTTAAAAAAATTGATGAACATCAAAGCTCAATTTACGGCTAAGTTTTGTTAGTAATTAATACTATATAATACAGTACTTAAAATTATTTTAATATATAATTCTCTCTTCCTCTCTCTCTCTCTCTCACCCTTAAAAAAATTCATTTTAATCTTTTATCTATATAATAATTAAGACATATATTATACACAGAAAAAAATTATTAATAAAAATTATTAACTTGACTAAATGCATTTATTTCGTTATCGTTTCTTTAGCCCGATAGTGAAATCGCATGATCGAGTAATTAACAAAAAGATTCGTGATACATCAATTGTATAATAAATTAATAATTTAAAATACTTCTCTACATTAGTTTAATATATCGCGTAGATATATATGTCATAATATATAAAATATTTTTGCAACAAATTAATAATAATACCGCGTTCGATCTTTGCAACATATAATGCATTGATATTTAAAAGTGTTATGGTTCTTATCATTCGCGCAATGATACTTGAGCAGAAAAATGACGCGAGAAGCTCCGTCAAATTCCTTTTCTAAACGCGATTGATTTGATAAGTACATTGAAAGATAATTTGATATGGTTAACACTTAATTTCATATATGTTAAATAATACGTAAAATTACGTCGCGACGATAGATCTCAAAATGCATATTTCACGATGTATACAATTTAATCGAGAATCGATTAAGTGATACAAATCCAAAATATCAAATAATCATTTCGATTATTGCGATCTTTACGGGCAATAATTATTATTTTAATACTTAAAGTCAAATATATTTCATCCCTGTTACTTTATCATTTTACTTGACAATCTAAACATAATTTGGATTATCAGGGAACACGAAATAAAACGGTGTTCGACTTTGGCAATATAAAATATAAACAGTAACACACTATACGTTACGGCTTTGTCATCATTCGCACGATGACTCTCGAGTAATAAAGTAGTGGTGAGAAACGCTTTGTATATTGTAATTTTTGTACTAAACACGATTACAATTAGTATCGAAACGTAATTTGCTATAAATATTAATAATTAAAAATTAATTAACTTTTGATAAACGACATGAAACTGTATCGCAACGATAAATATTTATCGAATCGTAATCATTCATTACTGCGAATAAAAATTAAAACAGGGGATACATAAAAGGGGACAAGACAATTAAATATATTATGATCTTTTGATCATATTGATGCTTATTATAATGATATTTCCTTAACAATATTAGAAATATATATATTATATATATATTATATATATATATATTAAATATATTTCGACCAATGCTTTAAATATTCTCAATCCTTGTTAATTAAACAATATACAATTTAATCGAGAATCGATAAAATGATAAGAATCCAACATATTAAATAATCACATCGATGTTTGCAATCTTTACGAATAATAATTATTATTTTAATACTTAGAGTCACAAATATATTTCATTCGTGTTACTTTATCGTTCTTGACAATCTAAATATAATTTGGATTGTGAGAGAACACGAAGTAAAACAATCGAATTATAAATGCAAATAATTATAATAACGAAAGACTTCATGACGAGTAGTTTAATAAATAATCAATTAATCTTAATCAATAAATTAAAATATTTCTATAATTTAATATTCCGCGCACGAATAGTTTATATTACAGAAAATATTTCGGCAACGAGAGAATTATCAATAACACCGTGTTCGACCTTGATAAACAGTATCGCGCTATTGTTAATACGTTACACGGCTTTATTATCATTCGCACAGTAACCTTGAGCAATAAAGTAGTGACGTTTCATATATTATCAAATTCTTTCTTTACATAGTCGACCCTGGCGATATAAACAGTACCGCGGTAATGTTCTTGACTTACGATCATTCGCTCAGTGGCTCTTGAACAGTGAAGTAGTGATGTGAGACGTTTCATATATTATCAAATTCTTTCTCTAAACACAATTGCAAGTGCAACGAGGAACTTTTCGTGAATAAGTGTAAGTGCAACGAGGATTAAAGTGCCACGAGAAAAGAGCGAAGGAAGCAAAAGAAAAAAGAAGGTTTTGGAAGTGGATGGATCAATAAGATATGATGTAAGTCATTAATATAAATTAATTATCACATTCATTATTTATTATATTGTTGCGTCTCCACATCCCGTCCCGCTGAATGTATTCGTCACCCGTTGAATTCTTTCGAAGAAGATCGTTTTCGCGCACGTTGTCAAGATATTGTTATAAACAACGACTGTCAGAGAGTCTAAGCCCAGCTGTCAAGTTGTGCGGACGCGCGTCTATTTGTGATCCGTTTTACGATTATTCTGAATTCTTGTATGTTACTCGCGATTTATTAAAATTCTTGTGCACCTTAAATCGCGTTATTATTTACGAGTGCACGAGCGTCAGCGTATGCCGATTATGTCGCGCGCGTTCGATATATATCGCGTTCGATATATACCGCGTTCCGCGGACGCAACAATATATAAATTATTTATCAATAACATATATATTCAAAATATACATATTTCTCGTTTCGTTTTATTTTTTTGATTGTGATTTAATAGTGATTTTAAATTGTAACATATATAATACATATACTTATAAAAAATATTCCATTTTATTTTAAAATAATTAAAACATTTATAAAATTTTTTATTAATTAATATTTTCAGATACTTTTATGTTTTATAAAACATTTCAAATTAATATATTTATTTAAATATTTCATATATAAAAAAATGGAAATTTTTTTATTTATCATATTTTTAAAAGTTTATATCTAAGAAATATAAATTATTTTGTAATTACGCAGTTTATAATATTAAAATATTTCTATTTAAAAGTAAAAATTAATTGCGCGCAATAATTAGGTTTAAAATTAATTATTTTGAACATTGCTTTGTATAATAGATGTTCTCTTATCCTTTATATTTTTATTTATCGTTTATATTTGCGAATTTAAATTTATGTACTGTATTACAAAATAAATTTCAAATTATGTATTATATTATATATAAAATTATATATAATATAACCCTCCCATGGGGTACACCTTGTCGCGGTGGGAGGGCTTAGTACTTGGATGGTGCCTTGAGGTTTATCTTAAATTTTTCTATTTATGATAAATCTTAAGGTGCCTGAATGGGAAGCTAAGTACCCTTTCGCGTCGTCGGTGCTGTCAACGTGCCGCGGACGGCAAGCACTTCGTTACCGCGTTTTCGCGTTGTAGTATTCTCGCGTCGTCGCGTTTTCGCGGAACTTTTGGACTTTTCATATAAAATCCCAATTTCATTTATTGTCACGAGTCTCTACTTTCGATGCCAACTAACTGGGATGTTTCGAGTTTGCACACGTTGCTATGCAACGTACTCGCGCTTCGTGCTTCGTGCTTCGTCAAGTGATTCGGCCCGAATTAGTTAGAACTCGATCGATTGCTCGGAATGGTCGTCAATGGGTCCCTTCTCTTTGCTCGTCTACAGCCACACGCACTGCGTGTGTTAACCCTGTCGAGGAGTCGAGTGGATTCCCCTAGGCACGATTTTCGCTCGGTAAAAGGGATTGCCTCCCCATTTTCTAAATTGCTGAATGTTAGCATTTAAAAAATGTGGGTATCCTCTTCTTTTGCCGTCTACCAGCCTGGTGTAGCCATGTCCTGCAATCGCGGGAAACTTCGTGTTCCGGGCGAAGCACCTGAAATCGTGCTTAGCGGGTCCAGGTTCGATACGAGATAGGATAATTATGCGCCAAAAGAGTTAGTGAACTTCATTTTCCTCTATTTCCGTCAATCGTTTCGTCTTCTTTCCGGTTTGGACTTAGTCCTTGCTCGTTGTATCGTTGCATTCCCGACCTGTTGGCTCGAAGCTGATTCTCATAAGTGAAATGGGATTTTCGCTCGTACCGAAACCGGGAGTGCCGTTCAAAGTATATGCATATTAAGTATATACATCGCGCGACCAAATAAAAAATTTTTTATCATACCGAAATAGTGCGGGAACCGCTCAGTATCGCGCGTAAAAGTGCGAAAATAGCGATAAAAATATCGCTCGTGAGTGCGGGAGTGCCGTTAATTATCGCGCGTCTAAGACTGAGAGGAGGAGCAGGCCTAGGAGAGGCATCAGGCTCCGGCAGAGCAACCTTCTGGTAAGCAATTTATTTATTTGTAATTATATATTAAATATTAAATATATTTATTATAATTTAAATTAAACAATTAATCGCAACAATTAATTTGATTTTTTTATTTATATGATTTAAATAAGAGAGAATTGAAGAAAAAGATTTTTAAATAAAAGCTATAATCTTGTAAAGGTATAAGCTTTTATAAAGTTATAAGAGAATTATTAGTAATGCTTTTTAAAATTTATAGAATTATTTTATTAATCTGCTATTATTATATGCATCGAATATAAAATTCAATGTATACAATAATTTTTGAAATATTAATTATTTTGGACGCTGCTACATTGGAATCTTCTTTTGTATGTTATAGATCGATGCAACAACCCTGATGATCTGAGAGGAGGAGCAGGCCTAGGAGAGGCATCCTGCACCAGCGGAACAACCTGATGGTGAATATTATTATTTATATATTAATTGTTATAAATCGTTAACTTGTTATAAACGAACAATAATTCGATCTTATTATTTAAATGAATTAAAGAGAAAGATTTTTATAAAAGTCATATAAAATTTTCTATTTAAAAAACAGTTTCAAAAATTTATAAAATTTTTCCATACGTGTTTATCTGCTTATTATTTTACACATCGGATATAAAATTCCGCGCGATAAAAATTTTTTAAAATATTAATTGTATTTTGTGAGCATTATTATAAATGAATTTTATATTTGTATGTTACAGACAACTAGCTTCGATAACAACAACTCCGCTGTTGCGCATCAGTGCCGGTGAGTGAAAAAAAATTTTATTTAACTTTAAGGTAACGGATTCGTAGAAATTGCAGATGTAGATGTAGATGTAGATTGTAGATTGTAGATAAATCCGTTGCCTTAAAATGGATGAGCTAGGATGGATTAAATTAAATAAATTAAATAAAATAATTAAATTAAATTAATTAAATTAAATTAAATAATTTTAATAAGTTCTTTCGAACTTATGCTTTGCATCTATTGAGAAAATATATTGAAATATTAATTAAAAAAAGAAGAGATCAAGAAAAGATTTTTTTGTAAAGATTTTGTCTAATTTATTAAATAAAGGACACGCATTAACAATTATCAATTTTATCAATTTTTGATGCTAATTTATTCTTATAATACGCACTTATCTTCTAATTGCTCATAGCTTATCCATCGTAGAATTTGTTTGTAGATATTGTTTTTAAACTTTACTTTAACTTAATATAAAGCCAAATGATTAATTAATTAAATAATTTGTAATATGATAAATACACATATTAATTTTATATTTTATTATAAAATATTATATAATTTATAGAAATTTGTAGTAATTTGGCTTTATTTCAGTTAAAATAAAGTTATATTCAATATTTAACGAACGATCGTGAAATCGAACGATCGTTATTAAATGAGCGTAAATATTTAACGCTCTTTTGCCGGTAATTATCTGGCAAAAGAAGGAGTAATTATCTCCTTCTTCGATCTCTGATTAGAGATCGAGAAAGAAAGTGGCCAGGATCAACGAAAGGTAGGTTCAACTGGCCTGAAGAGTACGGTTAGGGTACGCGGTTAGGGCACGCGGTTAGGGCACGCGGTTAGGGCACGTGACTAAAATATATACATGATTAGGTGAGGTGATGATTAGAGATAGGTTCCTCAAATCTCGAATAATTTTAGTTAATCAGGAAGTAGGGTTGTTAAGGCTATTAAGTAAAATCATTAGAATTCTTCTATTAATATTAGGATTGTTAGGGCTCTTAAGATCATTAGAATTCTGTAATAGTAGGATTGTTAGAGCTATTAAAATTATTAGAATCCTTTAATAGTAGGGTTGTTAGGGCTATTAAGAAAGATTCATTCTTACTTTTAATATTCCAATAATCCTAGGGGAAAATTAAAATTATTTTAATTAAGTTGGACTTATTTTTAAAAACGTTGTGAAAATAAATATAACATGTTTTAAAAATAAAAGTGTTTTAAAAGTGAAATTTAAATTATCAAAATTATCTTCAGAAATATTAAAGAAATTGCATAATTATTAACGTTTATGAAATCTTAACATGTTATATTTTATTTTAAAACTTAAAAATATATGTGTATTAAATCAAATATAATATTTAATCCAAATGTCAATGCTATCAATATTAAATTATTATATGAATGTTATTAATTATTTGAATAAATCGAATATTATTATTTGATATTGATAGCATCATAAATTTGTAAATTGTAAACTATAAATATTTATAATTGTATTTTAATTATAACCTAACATTGATATTTTAATTGTAAAATACAATACAGTTATGACTATAATTATATTATATGAAATTGTATTTACGATTGTAAATTCTTATGTAAATTACACGAAAAATTATCGAAAGTATACGTATAATGATTACATAATAGTAATTAACATAATAGTAATTCATTAAATTGAAGTATTTGTTTCTGTAGTATATATTTTTGGAATATTCATAAAAGAGTAACTGTTTGTATTTTCATGTCAAAGAGTTATTAATAAATTCGGAAAATTTTTATATAAAATGTAAAAATTCGATGCTAAATTAATGATTAAATATAAGCATTATAAAATTTGGCGGACGCCTTCGTTACAGAATCGCGAGTCAGTTATTATAAATTTAATGATATACTTTCTGTTAGCTTTATTTATTTATGAATTCCATATCGCGCGGAATTGATTATTCTTAAAATAAATTATTAAATTATGATTGCGAAAATATCGTGTTCTTTCCGCGTTCTCTTCGCGTCCTTATACAAGATTATCATTTTAACAAAAGAATTTTATCGCTGTCCCTCTCGTCAGATAATATTCGTAAATATTGCTAATTAAATATAAAGAAATGTCAAATAAGAGAGTAAAGATTCGATGTGATAAGTCAACGATTAAATATTAGCTTCACAAAATTTAACGATCACCTTCGATATTATAGAATCGCGAGTTAATTATTATGAATTTAATAATTTGTTTTTTCAGTTATATTTGTATTTACGAATTTTGTATCGGAAAATATTCATAAATAAATTAATAAATTATGATTGCGAAATCACCATGTTTTTCCCACGTTCTTTTCGCGTTCTTAGACGAGATTGTCGTTTTAATAAAAGAGTTATCGTTGTTCCTTCCGTTAAATAAACGTTAATGAAAGTTGCGTGGCTCGTACCGCCGAGGAGTCGAAACGATTTTCATCATGGAGAATTATTTCTCACCGGTTCTTGTGAGATCCATTTGCGACGTTTAGTTCGGTGCCCTGTTGAAAATTGGGAATTTTTATTGTAAGATTGAAGGAACTAATCCCAGGTTTTCCTGGCAATTTCCGAAAGCAATGATTTCGATAGTAATTCAACGACAATACGCTTCTTTAACGTCGAATTAATTTAAATACTATATATTTAGATGAGAGAAATGTATTTTTTCTTTTCTTCGGTAAAAATGTTCTCTCATTATTAGAATTGGTACTATTATTGTCTATATATATAATGCCAGAAAGATTTAATAGTAAATTAAATATGGATATAGTGTTGTGTATAAATTTTAATTTTTCAAGTAATTTCATATTGTAATTAATTTGTATAAATTTTTTGATAAAAATGATTACGAACGAATATTTTTTTAATTAATATAATTTCTCTTTTGAAAAATTATTTCTAGGTGCTGGGGATATTAACATTAATTTTTAGTTTCTTTTAAGATACTATTTGCAGGTATTGGACATCCATCACCATTTTAGAATATTAGTTTTTAGATATATACCATTTGATATGTATATATAATAAAATACATGCACAAATTCACGTATTCAAAATATTTTTATAATTTTTATTAATGTTACATATTATATATACGCGAAATTATACATGAATGTTACATAAAATGTGCGAGTACTTGAAAATTTTGAGACGAATCGGATGGGTACCCCTATATCAGTAAGATATTGATTAAAAGAAAAGAAATTATTAATTTAAGCGTTATAAGAATAAGAATCTAGAGAATTAATCTAGAATTAATTATATATATAAAATTATTTGATTTATTTTGCACACTATTCGAATTGAAATATTTTAAATCTTGCTGTTATCGGGTTCGATTCGTCTCGCGCGCGCGAACGGTACCCCAAAATTATTATGTGTTCGCACATTTAACACAAACTCAAATGAGGCATGTATTTCATTATTTATAAATACAATCGTTCGTAATCACATTTCTATAAAAATTGTTATATCCATTTATTTTTCAATAAAGAAATATATTTCTTAATAATGTATGAACATGTTTTCTGACGTAAATATCAATTTCGTGAATTGAAGATGACGAGGGATAATTGTCGTTGATTTATTACTGAAATCATTGCTATCGGGAATAGTCCAGAAGATCCAGGATTCGTTCCCTCCTACAGTGAAGTTCCCGACGTTCAATGGATCACTTAACTTTTCTTCGCAGATTGATCTTGCGAAATCTGATGTAGAAACAAGATGTTAATCGTTCTCCATATTTTTAAGATCGCTTCTCTTTTTATCGGATTACCGGTATGTCACTCGCGTATCTGCAATTGAATATTCTGAATATTATCGATTTATTTATTTGTCGCGTTTTATCGCGAATTTTAAATCGCGATTTATCTTATAAAAATTCGCAAGTAAATCGGTCGGTGAATTGCATATTCATAAACATTACAGACCTCAAATGTTTGTCGAAATATTTTCGATTTTCTATATTTACGTGATAATAATTATATCGCGCACGTGTCTATTGAGAGCTTCGATTATTATATTATGAAAATTATACGTATCGCGATCAAATATTTCGCATATTATCGACTTATTTATTCGTCGCTTTTTCTCGTGAATTCGAGTCGCGATTTATCTTATAAAGATTCGCAATTGACTCGGACAGTGAGTACTGTATTCGTAAATATTACAGTCATCAAATTGTCTGTTAAAATATCTTCGCATTTATGTGATAATTATATCGCGCGCGATTATAATGTCTATTGAGGCGCTTCGATTATTATATTATAAAAGGTATACATATCACAATCGGATATTCCGAATATTATCGATTTATTTATTCGTCGCGTTTTCTCGGGAATTTTAAATCGCGATTTATCTTATAATTTAATCGTTGACTTATACATTGAAGCTTTCCACGTCTTTGAATATTGTTTTTAATAGTTTGTGCAAAATGCTGGTAGTGCAAATATTTTCTTCTATAATTTAAAAGACGATCGATAACTTTATTAATGACTGTTTTAAACGTGATTCTTTACATTATTTAAATCTTATTAAACTCTACAATTACATCGATTATTAGAGGGACTTTGAAAATCATTCGTTCCGTTATTTTCTATTAAACGTGGCCACAACGCGATTTTTAATTATATTTTAAAGCTTATAGAGCTCATTTCATCTTATTCAGCTAATCATGCGCGAAATAGGATATGTATTTTATTCTCAATCGTGAAATTCGTATAAAGTCGCGTATTAATCGCAAATAAATCGGACAGTGAATTTTATGTTCATAAACAATACGGATCACAAATGTTTGCCAAAATATCTTCGTCTGTCATCATTTGTGTGATAATTATATCGCACGCGTGTCTATTGATGGTTTCGATTATCATATTATAAAAATTATGCGTATCTCGCAATCGAATATTCCGATTATTATCGATTTATTTATTCGTCGCGTTTTCTCGTGAATTTTAAATCGCAATTTATTTAGTAATTTAATTGTTGATTTCGAAGTTTATTCTATCTTTTCATTTTGAATATTTCCTTTGATAATCTATACAAAATGCGCCAGTAATACTTTCTTTTACAATCGAAGAAACGATCAATAATTTTATTAATGACTCTTTTGATCATGATTATTTATGTTATATAAAACTTATTTAATTCTATTATTGCATATCTATTATTAATAATAAATGTCGCGTAATTAATCTTCGCTGATCAGTCTCGTCTGGACTATGTAAACATTTTTAGTAAATTTTATATTATACGTATATTTTGGACAATTTCGTGTAATAAATTATTCCATGTAATAAATTATTTTGTATTAAATTTCGAATTATATTTTATATATAATATATTTATATAGATTATTCTTATATTTAAGACCATTTTAAGTATGATTTTAGATTGCTTTTTAAGATTCCGTTTAGTTAATAAAATAGTTATATAATAAGTTATATAATAAATAGTTATATAACATTTTCCAAGTTACTTAAGACGATCTTAAATATAAGAGTGAATTATGAATATCGGCCGTAGTTACCGGTAGGGTCAGCCATGCCGGACAAGTCGAAGGGGAAGAGTGAGACTAATAGAAATATCAAAATTATATAAATATATATTATATTATCTTAATATTTTTGAATAAAATGAAAGAAAAAGAGACAATAATCGAGAAAATAGAAAAAGGCAAAGGCTACAGTGATTTGAATATCTTTACCTGAGAACAAAGAAAGTATTCCAATGGACTCCATAGGAAGGAATAAGTATGACAAGTGGATGGTAATCTTTATGATGTTAACACAAAGGAATACAATAAACCATAATAATCCAAGAACTCGAAGAAGAGAATATATTGGATAGAAATGTATAATGATTGGAAATGATTAGAAACTAAAAGACAGTATGCGTACAATCTATTTATTAATAGTAAAAAATGTTTTAGGAATTAAAAGAATCCTAATTCTCATTTAGTGTTAATTTTAAATATATTAAAAATCAAGTTTCTCTGAATAAATATAAAATGCGTTTTAATTTCTTAGGGAGAATTTATGTATAATATTTCTATAATGTAAAATTGATTTCATGGCAAATATTATATCAAATTTACAAATTGCTCTTAGGTACTTGGCTAATAGTAATTATTGATTTCCTATTTAGTTTTCATATGTTATTTTTTTATATTTTTTATGATAATTATTTTTTGAGGTTTTGTTTTTTAGAAAAATGGTTTTGTAAGGGAAAATTATTATAAATTATTTTTAAGGACTTTTTTCATTAAATAGTAATACTATTTCGTAATTATATTAAATTTTATAATTTATCATTGTATTATATAAAGTATTAAGCATTTAATTTATCATTGTATTATATAAAATATTAAGCAAAAGTATTATGCTGGTATGAAAATTATAATAAAAATATATAAAAATAATGTTAGCTATATTAAAATAGAACATATGAATTCTTTATATTTTATATAAAGGAAGAGACTTAGGCCGGAATTCATAGTCCGATCTTATATTTAAGATTGTCTTAAGTTGTCTTAAGATTCTGTTCAGCCAATGAAATAGTCGTATAACATTTTCAAACCTTACTTAAGATGATCTTAAATATAAGATCGGACTATGAATTCCGGCCTTAAAATATTTTGCAACATCTATATTTTTTGAGTCTTAATTATAAAAACTTCAGAAGAATCAGTGATTAATTTGACAAATTCTATACATGTATTAATAATTAAATTTTTAAATAATGAAAAAAATGATTGATAAATATCAAAGATCAGTTTACTGCTAATTAAGAAGATTTATAGAAATACGGTTAAAAATGTTTTTATCCTACAGCAGGCATTTTGTGTTTTGTAAATAAAAAGATATAAATATGACAATGAATATAGAAAAATATTTATTTCATCTTTGAATATTACAGTATCTTTCGCGATTGAATAATTTATTTACTATCAATTTACATACATAAGTATCTTGTTATCAGAGAGAAAACTGAGAGATGTCATGCCCCGCTTTTAGGTAATCCCTGGAAGCGATACTCCCTCTGTGGACATTAAAAACGTGGACATGAACTACAAAACCAATGTCCACGAATGTTCTCAGAGGGTAACATATATGTCCCTCTGATAATATAAATAATATAAATAAAAATATAAATAATTTAATTAATAATAATTTATTATATAAAAATATTAGTATGTTCTCAACATCATTTATTTATTTATTTAGTTCGTTCTAAGTTAGTCTTTTAAAATGCAAAACTAAATATTATAAAATTTGACTTCGGAAAAGCGCGATAAAACATTCGAATAAATTCAAATCATTAGCATAACAAAAGGTTCCGTGATACATCAATCGTTTATAATTAATTAATTTAAAATAAAATATACTTCTATAATTTAAAATTCCGCGTGTATATGTAGTACGTAAAATATTTCGGCAGAGAATTATCAATAATATCATGTTTGGCCTTGGCGACGTATAGTAAGCGAGCTATACATGTCACGGCTTTGTCATCATTCGCACGGTGACACTCGAATAATAAAGTAGTAGTGTGCGAAACGCTTCGTATATTATCAAATTCTTTTTCCAACCCGATCGTGACTAATATTGCAACATAATTCGTTATAATTATTATAATTAACAAGTATCTTTTGATTAAATTTTTCTAAAAAGCAAGTATAAATTAATTAAACAATAGTTATATCACAATTTTTCATTACTTTAATTTTTGATGTTACGAGATTTGTATTTTATGCATATACAGGGTGTCCCTGAATGGTCTGTACAAACTTTGTGAATAAGTTCCAGGGACCTAAACAAGCAGAAAATGTCCCATAAACATGGGGTCGAAAACGCTTGCTTCTGAAGTTACGACGGTTCGAAGTTTTCCTGCAATAGCTGGAGAAATTATCACGTCAAATCGCATAGGTGTTACAAAACTGTGTTTATTTACTTCCTCGGTTTTGCCACGGACATAACAGGACAGTACACTTGCTATAGCAAATGCTCGAAATGGCCTCCGTTAGATTCCAAGGAAGCCTGCGCACGTCGCCGCATTGTCTGGCGAACGGAGGCCATTTCGAGCATTTGCTATAGCAAGTGTACTATCCTGTTATGTCCGTGGCAAAACCGAGGAAATAAATAAACACAGTTTTGTAACACCTATGCGATTTGACGTGATAATTTTTCCAGCTATTGCAGGAAAATTTCGAACCATCATAACTCCAGAATCAAGCGTTTCCGACCCCATGTTTATGGGACATTTTCTGCTTGTTTAGGTCCCTGGAACTTATTCACAAAGTTTGTACAGACCATTCAGGGACACCCTGTATACTATATATACATACATCAACAGTACTAGTACTACTCACTCTGCTTATTACTGCTATATTATTAATTTTAATCTCGTATAAATGTTGCTCTTATGATATAATAAAGTGTGAATTTCATATGATTATTCCACGATCAAGAATAGCATGCAAAATGTCTTATTAGACTATGATAATTAATCGTATTCTACTAATTGTAATTAATCGTATTTATATACGCGGATGAGTGTCACCAGGAAACAGTGAAGAATATACAAGGGAGAAAAAAATCTGGAAAAAAGCATTGGACAACGTCTGTCTAGATAGTGATTCATTCTAAATTATCATGCAATATAACGTATATATAATATATAAAATACATATAATATATATATAACATACATTCCACATTTTAATTTCAAATATTTAAAATTATAAAATAAAAAATAAAATATTTTTATACGAGATACATGAAAACTATGAATATATTAACATTTAATAGATACATAATAATATATTAATATTTAATTATAATAATATTAACATTTAATAGATACGTTATAAAATATTTTTTATAATATATTTATTTAGATATTTTATATATAAGAATTAGATTTTTTATTCATTACACTTTTTAGAAGTTATACTCAAGAACAATTTTTTCGATAATTGTGCAATTGATGATATTAAATATCTGTTCAACGGACAAATAAAAATATAAATAGCGTAATAATTAGTTTCTCAAAATCATTTATTTTGGACACTTTGCTTTATATAAAAGGGATCTGTAAAAGTACTGTTTGTTTGCATGCTTAATTTGTACTTGGCGTTTACATTTATAACAAATAATCAGAGGAAGTTCTCGAAATTGTAATTAATATTACTGCGAGCCATTTTCTTCTTTCTCTCTTTCTCTTTCTTAAAAAAAAGAAAATTATTTAGATGTCTTATTTATATAATAATCATAACATGTATGTAGATATTATAAAAAAAAATATTAATTTGACTAAATATGTTTATTTCGTTATTGTTTTCAGTCTGACAGTCAAATCGCAAAGTCGAGATTAATATAAAGATTCGTGATACATCAATCGTATAGTAAATTAATCAATAATTTAAAATACTTCTCTAAATTAATTTAATATTTCGCGCGTATATGTATGCTATATATAAAATATTTTTGCAACAAATTAATAATAATACCGCGTCCGATCTTTGCAACATATAACGCATTGATATTTAAAAGTGTTATGGTTCTTATCATTCGCGCAATGATACTTGAGCAGAAAAATAACGCGAGAAGCTCCGTCAACTTCCTTTTCTAAACGCGATTGATTTGATAAGTATATTGAGAAATAATTTGATATGGTTAGTACTTAATTTCATATATGTTAAATAATACGTAAAATTACGTCGCGACGATATATCTCGAAATGCGATATATCTCGAATTCAGCGATGTGTACAATTTAATTAAAAATCAAAGTGATAGAAATCTAAGATAGTAAATAATCATTTCGTTGCAATTTTTACGGATAATAATTATTTTTTTAATGCTTAGAGTCACAAATATATTTCATCCGTTACTTTATCGTTCTATTTGACAATATAAATATAATTTGGATTATGAGAGAACACGAAGTAAAACAATCGAATTAGATGCAAATAATTAGCATAACGAAAGGCTCCGTGATAAATTGTTTAATAAATAATTAATTTTACTCAATAAATTAAAATACTTGTATAATCTAGTATTCCGCGTTAATGCATATTTTATAATATATAAAATATTTCGGCAACGAATTATCGATAACATGCTGTTCGACTTTGTCAATATAAAATATAAACAGTAGCGCGCTACATTACGGTTTTGTCATCATTCGCACGGTAACTCTCGAGTAATAAAGTAGTGATGAGAAACGCTTCGTATATTGTAATTTTTCTACTAAACACTATTACGATTAGTATCGAAACATAATTTGCTATAAATATTAATAAGTATTAATTAATTAAAAATTAATTAATGACATAAAACTGTATAGCAACGATAAACCTTTATCGAATCGCATTCATTCATTACTGCGAATAAAAATTAAAACAGGGGATACGTAAAAGGGCATAAGAGAATTAATTATGTTATGACCTTTTAATCATATTGATGCTTATTATAATGATATTTCCTTAACAATATTAGAATTAAATATATTTCGACCAATGCTTTAAATATTCTCAATCCTTGTTAATTAAACAATATACAATTTAATCGAGAATCGATAAAATGATAGGAATACAAAATATTAAATAATCACTTCGATCATTGTGATCTCTTACGGACAATAATTATTATTTTAATACTTAGAGTCAAATATATTTCACCCATGTTACTTTATCGTACTACTTGACAATCTAAATGTAATTTGCATTATGAGAGAACACGAAGTAAAACAATCGAATTATAGATGCAAATAATTAACGTAACGAAATGCTCCGTGATAAATTGTTTAATTAATAATCAATAAATTAAAGTATTTCTGTTATTTAATATTTCGCGTTAGTGTATATTTTATAATATATAAAATATTTCAACGAATTGCCGATAACACGGTGTTCGACTTTGGCAATATAAAATATAAACAGTAACACACTATACGTTACGGCTTTGTCATCATTCGCACGATGACTCTCGAGTAATAAAGTAGTAGTGAGAAACGCTTTGTATATTGTAATTTTTGTACTAAACACGATTACAATTAGTATCGAAACGTAATTAAAATAATTTGCTATAAATATTAATAATTAAAAATTAATTAACTTTTGATAAACGACATGAAACTGTATCGCAACGATAAATATTTATCGAATCGTAATCATTCATTACTGCGAATAAAAATTGAAACAGGGGATACATGAAAGGGGACAAGAGCATTAAATATATTATGATCTTTTGATCATATTGATGCTTATTATAATGATATTTCCTTAACAATATTAGAAATATATATATTATATATATATATATATATATATATATATATATATATATATATATTAAATATATTTCGACCAATGCTTTAAATATTCTCAATCCTTGTTAATTAAACAATATACAATTTAATCGAGAATCGATAAAATGATAAGAATCCAACATATTAAATAATCACATCGATGTTTGCAATCTTTACGAATAATAATTATTATTTTAATACTTAGAGTCACAAATATATTTCATTCGTGTTACTTTATCGTTCTTGACAATCTAAATATAATTTGGATTGTGAGAGAACACGAAGTAAAACAATCGAATTATAGATGCAAATAATTAGCATAACGAAAGACTTCATGATGAATGGTTTAATAAATAATCAATTAATCTTAATCAATAAATTAAAATACTTCTATAATTTAACATTCCGCGCACGAATATTTTATATTACAGAAAATATTTCGGCAACGAGAGAATTATCAATAACACCGTGTTCGACCTTGATAAACAGTATCGCGCTATTGTTAATACGTTACACGGCTTTATTATCATTCGCACAGTGATCTTGAGTTGTGACGAGAGAGACGTTTCACATATTATCAAATTCTTGCTTTACATAGTCAACTTTGACGATATAAACAGTACCGCGGTAATGTTTCTGACTTACGATCATTCGCTCAGTGGCTCTTGAGCAGTGAAGTAGTGATGTGAGACGTATCATATATTATCAAATTCTTTCTCTGAACACAATTGCAAGTACAACGAGGAACTTTTCGTGAATGAGTGTAAGTGCAACGAGGAATTCAAATGAGTGCAACGAGGATTGAAGTGCCACGAGGAAAAAGCGAAGAAAGCAAAAGAAAAAAAGGAGGTTTTGGAAATTGATGGACCAATGAGATATGATGTAAGTCATTAATATAAATTATTTATCACATTCATTATTTATTATATTGTTGCGTCCCCGCGTCCCGTCCCGTCCCGCTGAATGTATTCGTCACCCGTTGAATTCTTTCGAAGAAGATCGTTTCCGCGCGCGTTGTCAAGATATTGTTATAAACAACGGCTGTCAGAGAGTCTGAACCCAGCTGTCAAGTTGTGCGGACGCGCGTCTATTTGTGACCGGTTTTACGATTATTTTGAATTCTTGTATGTTACTCGCGATTTATTAAAATTCTTGTGTACCTTAAATCGCATTATTATTTATGAGTGCGCGAGCGTCAGCGTATGCCGATTGTGTCGCGCGCGTTCGATATATATCGTTCCGCGGATGCAACATAAATTATTTATCATATAAGTTATTTATCATTAGTTTATATTCAAAACATACATATTTCACGTTTCGTTTTATTTCTCTTATAGTAATTTAATAGTGATTTTAAATTGTAACATATATATAATACATATACTTATGAAAAAATATTCCATTTTATTTTAACATGATTAAAATATTTATAGAATTTTTTATTAATATTTTTAGATTCTTCTTATGTTTTATAAAATATTTCATATTAATATATTTATTTAAATATTTCACATATAAAAAAATAGAAATTTTTTATATTATCGTATTTCTAAAAGTTTATATTTAAGAAATATAAATTATTTTGTAATTACGCGATTTATAACATTAAAATATTTCTATTTAAAAGTAAAAATTAATTGCGCGCAATAATTAATTTTAAAATCAATTATTTTGAATATTGCTTTATATAATAGATTTTTCTTTTATCGGTTATATTTTTATTTTTATCGTTTTTTTTTATATTTGCGAATTTAAATTTATGTACTACATTACAAAATAAATTATGTATTATATTATACAGGGTGTCCCGAAACTAACGCTTGATATTTTAAAGGCAGATTCTCTGGCCAATTTAAAAACGATTTTTCCTCAGCGAAAATGTCGCGGCACTAATAGTTTTCGAGTTAAACGATTGAAAATAAAGGGTTTTTCGCAAACTAAGGCTTATGGGAATAAAATATTAATAAAGTCACATTCTTTAGTTAATTTTAGGTAGAGTTTACTTTAATAGAATTTTAATTTAAGGCTTAGAAAGATACATGATGACAAAAATTGGGAATATGCAAAATATAATGATCTCCCTCGACATTTTCGCTGAGGAAAAATCGTTTTTAAATTGGCCAGAGAATCTGCCTTTAAAATATCAAGCGTTAGTTTCGGGACACCCTGTATATGTATATATATTACTCTTGCAAGTTCAAATTTTATGGATTGGACATTGTGATCTATCATCTCTGCTTTATTATTGCCTTACTTGTATAACCTTGTATTATATACCTTAGCTGCCTTGTCTTGTTGTGTTTTGTGTTGAAAGTCGTGCTTATTGCCAGTGTATTTCATATATTTATTGAAGTACGAGTATTGAGATTGAAAAAGAAGAACCATTTCTGAGTATACTTGAATAATAATTAGAACTTAATCAGATTGTAATAATAAACTATTGGTTTTACATGTCTGCTTGGTAAGTGAGGAGTACGTTTATTTACATTAATGCATGATATATTACACATTTAGAGCCAGCAATTTATGTGCGTTTATTATATTAAAATTAACAATAATATTGTATTAAAAATAACGGATGTAAAAATTCTTATGAATTTAAAGAAAAAATGGTTCGTATCACAATTAAATAAAATAAATTAATCATATACACATAATAACCTAATAATTTGAATAAAATTTTAAGTAATTACATATATAAAACATGGAGAAGAATTAATAATAGAGATGTTGAAAGATATTAAAAACAAAGAGAAATAATATTTAAAGAAACTTTATATATTTTATAATTTTTATATAAAATTCATTTTTTGTAAAATTTGTTTTACAGATATAATTTGGAGCTTAATAACGTGCTATACCATATTGAGTACTTTAATAAAATTACAAATAAATCTTTTTACTTGAAGTAAAAATAAACAATCCAATTTTTGCTTACATGTAGATCTTGCATTAATTTAGTTAAAAAATTTTTTAATAAAATGGAGATAAAATTTAAATAAAAAATGATATATATAATTTGCTCAATTCTTTTACAATTCTTTTTTCTAAAAAGACAAGATTTCTATAAAACTAATAATTTAAAATTTTCAAATTAAAATACAAATATAGATATTAATTTGTTTCATAATAACTTCTTAAAATTTAAGCTATTATGCACATATATTTATTAATGTTATAATGATTATAGTGTCAATTATAATGTTATAATAATTCTATCATCATTTTTTCTTAGGTATTGTTATATTGAAAATATTATTTGCTCATCTCTCAATTGTTGCTTCAATTGAACATACTTGTTCAATAATTAACATTGTAATTCGTGCATTATGAAGACTTTAAATTCGATAAATATGATGATGGGAGATATATTTGAGCCTGAAGGGGAGAAACTTGCTGAATGTACATACATATTTTTTACATATAATTTGTAAAGCAATACGATGCTTATTTTTTTATCATATTTATGTTATTCTTTTTTAATAGATCTTCAAGTGGAATTTAATAAATTTTATGTAGATGCCACAGTTAAATGGGTGTTTTGTCCTGACTTGACACAGGTTCCTTTCTATTTTATGGCGCCAGGTAATACTCATGTATTTTTAATTTTTTGCACAGTAAAATTGAACCATCCATTAATTTAAAGGATTATGTGGTAACACGGTGCTTCTAGAAGTTGGTAGTCTTTCGAATTTATTTCCATTTCCGCGACTGAAGAAAACGTATGACTTCAAAAGCATTTTAAATATCACTGGCCGCTATAACCTTAATAATTTTATCATCGGAGCAAGTATTCATCCATCGTCTAATGGGCGGTTAGGCGAGGTAATATTGGAACTTTTTCGCACGTCAGAATATTCCCAGCAAACACCAAGTAACATTTATAACTGTTAGTTGTAATTTCCCACTCAACAATATAACAGTTACATAACATATCTGTTATGTAACAGTTATATTGTTGAGTGGGAAATTATAACTAACAGTTATATAACTATTATTTGGTGTTTGCTGGGTTATTTCACACGTACCTTTGATGTGTTACTATCTCATGTTTATCGCAACTTTTACTAATTTATTATCGGTTTCAATTGAACTTCGTTTTTAAATCAGTTACTTGATTGCGTTATTTTTTACGAATATTATTATTATATATAGCTTATTATGAATGCGAACTTCTCAGCCGAAGGAAGAATGGAAGTTTAAAATAGAAACTACGTTGCATTTTTAGAAAAGGGCGATACAGGAGAAATTGTAAACTTGGATATATTAACTGACTACAATCCCAAATGCTACTTACGTGGCAATTTCTTTATCAGCGAAAGAAAACGAGGAAGTGTTCTTAAAATACAGGCTAAGACATGTCGTGGAGATTAACAAAAGTAATACAGCATACGCTTCAAAAGTATTATAAAGACACATCAACGCTTGTCGGTGAGAAAGAACACAGATCAGTGTTTAAAAAAAAATAAAATTGTCTATCTTTCATAAAATTTATTGTATGTGTATATATTATGTATTAAATGTTTTTTCCGTTTTTTTTTTAAATAATTGGAATCTTTTAAATCTAGCGTAATATATTAGATTTTAGCTATAAATAATCTGAAACGCGAAGAATATTTAGATGAAATTACAAAATATTTTAGACAACAATTTTATATAGTTTAATACTTTTTTTAATCGTACAATTAAATTCTTCAAGAATGAAACATTTTACATCTATATATATATTAAAAACGTGTAACATATACATACATATATAATATAAATTAGATTATATTACACATGTATGATCCTCAGATTATCTCCTTGTTTGATTATTACTTATAAGTTTATAAAAAAAGTGACATAACAATTAATGCCTATGGATAACAGATAGATGAGTTTTCTGTGTCTCGTTTTATAGGTTTAGGTGGTACATTTGTAGTGAATGATGGTCTAGTGCAACAACACGTTATGCCAGATGTTTGGTAAGATTGCTTTAGTGAAGAAAAAATTCGTAATTAGGTTGAGTACTATGCACTACCGACGCCTTCGGTTGCAGTTGGAACAATTGTTAACAAATCTTCTTTTCCTGTTTTACTTCCAGATACAGGATTTCAAACAGTAATTATCATTGTTTCAAAATTGATATTATTAGAGAAATATTGATGATTTCTATGTTTTTTCAGGATTTACAACTCACTACAAATCATTTTCATAGCTTTTCCTTAGACGCACGAGTAGGCGGACATTATTATACAAATCTAGAATTTGCAAACACTGCAGAATATTTAGGATACTTTTGTCCAGCAAAAAAGCTATATCGTCTGGATAAAGAAGAAATTGTACCTATAATAACACAATTTTAGGATTTATTGCATAAACCGTAGATGTTAATGCCTAATTTTTTGTACAATTCTTATTATCACATCTACAATGTTGTTGATTTCATTATATTTCATTATAATATTAATTTCAATATAATTTCTTCATTCTATGTAACTTTTTAAAAATTTGTGTAAATTAAATTATTTATTGTTGTATACAGTGTCTGTTATTGATTTTTTCGAATAATATTTATTTTTATTGCATAGCTGATTTTATTTTGTCGTTTTCTCTCTTATGTACATTTATACGTATATTATCATACATTATGCGATACATACATAATTAATATTAAAAAATTATAAATATATGGAAAACATTTTATTCTATTTCAAATAAAAAATATTCTTCATGATTTCTTCGCAATATTAAAAGTATATGACATGTTTCAATATTTTATCGGGTAGAGCTAGTAAATTTAAGTTTCATTTACAATCTCACAAAATATTGTCTTTTTATCATCAGTATACAATAACTATTTATATTTGTTTATACTTTGTCTAATGAAATGATTCTGGAAAGAGCTTTATAAAGATGTATAAAAACTGTGAAACTCCTTAATATTTCGAAAAAGTACTTAACAAAAAAATATTTTATTATACTGTTTTGGAAAGCTCTCGAAACAAGCTACAATAATATGTAATAAAATGGGAAGACCCATAAAAAATTTCAAGGTTATCTTTACGTGACCTTGAGAACATTATTCAAAACCATTCTAATTGTTCTGAGTAATGCATAACTTAAAACCCTACACTTTTTATATAAAACATCTTTTTCGAAAATACGTATTTTTCGAAATATTAAAAAGTTTCACACTTTTTATACATCTTTATAAAGCGCTATATCTTTTAAACTATAGCAAATACGAAAAAATTTTATTTACGTGTTCTACTCATGATCCTCTTTCACTTCCTGACCGGTTGACCTTATCTTTCGAGACATCCTGTATTAATATATATGACCTGCACTCTATCACTTATAATTATACATATTTTTGCACAATTATATATAGTTTTGTATAATCATATTCAATTCTGCATGAATATACATAAAAAATTTTTTACCGAGCATGTCGTCCAGACGACATACATTTTATGCAGTTCTCGCGCTGTGTCGATCACTCGACATGCTCGCCTCCTCTCCTTTCGACATGTGTTGCGTGTGGTGAACCACGATGAAATTCAGTATAAAACCCAGTAAACACAGAATATTACAGCAACATTGCTGCAATATTCTGTGTTTGCTGGGAACCAGGGCACTACGTCCTACAACAACATTCATTCTGTTTATCACTACACCGAACAGTTCGCCAACAATGGCGAGACTCGGGAGGGCACGAGATGGTATGGGATTTTCCTCGCGTTCTTGTCGGGTACCTTCTTCATCATTAGCGCTGCTCTGGTCAAGGCAGTGCGCAACGTGAACCCTATGATCCCGCTGGCCATCCGCGCTTTGCTGTTGAGCTGTCGATCTGCAGATCGTCCAAAGATCTCTTCGGTTCTTCCAGACTCATACATTTTCAGATAACATACGTGAAGACGATATATGTATATCGTCTTCGTGTGTTAATTATTATAATTTTCATTAAGATCACATTTTCATTAAATTGTGTCAAGAAATAAATCTCAAGAAATAATCAAGTCGTAATTGTGTTAAAAAAATTTGAAAATAAAAAATGATAATTTATAGTTTCGGGGGATGGGGCAATACCTTTAAGAATACTTATTAAGAATTATTTGGAAGAGAATTAATACATATCAATAAACAAAATTATATATACAATTCCTTTTATATTATATAAAGAAAAGTTGAATCTTGATCTCTCTTAACGAAAATTATGATAATTAATAGGGCAAATGGGAAATTGGAATAAATTCGTCGAACTATAGTTCAATGCTATTTTATGTCTAAAAGATATTGTAGTCCGAAGAATACACGAAATTTCATTCCTTCTCTCTCTCTCTCTCTCTCTCTCTCTCTGCAGACCAAACTATACTTACATAATAATGTATCAATTGCTCTAATTTTATGAAAGAAAGACTTATCGCTTTAACACACGAGACCAATTATTCGTTTCTCTTTTAACTGATTATGTGTACGAAATAATTACTTGCTTATCCGCAGGCGTCCGGAATTTTACGACGCATATCGTATTATTACATTAAGCCGAAAAAGATTGGCAAGCATTATTTCATAACATCTGCGCCATATATAAAGTTTAATAATAATTTAAAAATAAATTGTTATCAATTGCTGCAAATGTATATGTATACAAATGTAATAACAGCTAATAAGCTTTGCAGCTATTGATGTAAAAATAGCTAATAAGCTTTGCAGCTATTGATAACAATTTTTGTAAAAATGAAAATCGGTATTCACCTTCATAAAACGGGAATCATAAGCTTTGCTTTTTCTTACAATTGTTTTGTTCGATTTTTAACATTTGATCCTGTCCTTCTAGAGTCTGGTAGGTGGTGTGTATGGTGGCATGACTATGTCATTGCTGTATTACAGCTTTCAAGAATTACCTCTAGGAGATGCAACGACGATCATATTCAGCTCGCCAGTGATCGTCATCGCGCTCTCCTTCCTCTTCCTGAGGAAACTCTGCGGCATCCTGTGGATCCTAGTAATCTGCACACTCTTCTAGGTATCTTCTTCGCTAGACCACCCTTCTTATCCAGGTAACCGAAAACGAAGAGAAAATGATTCATATCCGATGATAAAAAGGTTTCACAGGTTGCATCAAGAGATTGTGATTGAAGGATAAGCCTAGTTTTAAAATCTCAAATAAGATATTAATCTCAGGAAACCGAGGAATTTTAAGTTTACGTCAATCTTCGCAATCGTCAATCAAGTCAATTTCTCAATCGACATCTGTCCTTTCAGATGCGCCATGCCGAGAGCTACAATCTTATGGGATAGCTATGCGCCATCCTGGCGATCCTTTTCTCGCCGCTCAATATCGTCATCACGAGAAAGTGGAGATACATTATTCTATCCTGGTGAATTTATCATCGTTCGCCTCATCTTCTTCTACTTTACGGTGTGCAGTCACAACACTTATGAATTCCACAAATTCCGGCTGCCGCACGACTGGTTCACTTAGAGCCAGATATGCTGGTAGCGTTGACCGGCTTAATCGGTCAGGTTCTGCTGACGAAAGCATTGAAGATCGAAGACGCAAGTAAAGTGTCGGTCACCAGGTCGCTGGATATCATCCTGGCATACATGATCCAAGTATATCTCTTTGACGAGAAACCGACATCGATCAGTGATAGGGGCAATTCTCATCTTCTTCTTCGTCATTTGTATGGGCTTCGAGAAGGAGATCTACGTCGTAAATCTGTGATTTCATTCCTTCAGCTACGAACAAAATGA
Organism: Camponotus vicinus; assembly: GCF_025532165.1. Lineage (NCBI taxonomy): Eukaryota > Metazoa > Arthropoda > Insecta > Hymenoptera > Formicidae > Camponotus > Camponotus vicinus. The sequence goes on along the minus strand of NW_028141956.1, from coordinate 13,832,406 downwards.
TCGTTCGAGATCGAATAAATCGCAAAGTAGAATCTTTGAACGTGAACAATCTGATTTCGTAACGAGAATAAGTGCACCGCAATCTTTCGGCAAGATTTAATTTCTCCTTAAAATCACTGACTAGTCGGATCACGATATCGGATCGTAATAAGTGATATTAATAGATAATGCGAGAACATTTTCTGGGTGGGCAAAATATACATGTTAGATAAAATATCAATTATGGATTCTACATATTAGAGTAATAATAAATTTATTTTATTTTTATTTTATATTTATAATTTAATTTTTTAAATATATTTTTGTACTTTTTTTATTCAATTTTAAAAGATACAGTTTTCATCAATGTTTCATTAACTCCAATATTTTTTGTAATGCAATTTTTAACATAATATTGCGTTTTTTTTTTAAACCAAATATTTCATCATTAATTTTCAAAAGTATTTGCTCTTTTTTTTTTTCAAAATTCTTAGTATCTAATTAAATTTTATAATGAAATTCTGGTTTATATTGAAATAGGTATAATAGTTATTCAGTAATTTTTAGTTTGTATTTTTAACAAATTCATTGTAATCAATGGAAATTTCAATAGAATACTTCCATTAAAGTATATACAAAGAATAACTGAAAGGAATATCTCTGATTAACTAAAAATACTGTACAATTGTTTCATTATAATAATCTCAATACAGAATTTGTAATAAAAAAATTTATTTTTACTAGTTTACTAGTTTGTTAATTGATCTTTTTAGTTATGTATGTATGTAGTCTTGTTTTCCTTATTTCTACATATTTTAAAATAGATTATTGTTTTATTACTTATGCATATTTCTCTATTTATGTTACTATACACATAATAATAAATATCCATTTGTAACTGCATTTGTTTACAATTTTGTAAATATGAGTCCATATTTGTAGGGACAATGTTTTATAATAACAATTACAAATTTCAATCAAAATTCAATTACAATATTTCAATTAACTGAAGCTGAAAGATCTTCACATTTCAGTCTTATAGCTTGCATCAAATAGGGAACTTTTTCATGCTCGGATAATTTTGCCCAAGAAGTAGAATTTATTGCAATTGTGTTGGACTTTGTTAATTCCTCAGCAGACTTTATTTTTAATAACCATGTACTTTTCAATCTTTGGGAATTCACAGCATATGCTGTATCAGGTAAATTAAAGATAAGTATTCTGAAATATAAAATATGCATCACAACAACAAGTAAGCGATTAAACAATTGTAATATGTTAAATAAATTGAAAATGTTCTTACATTTGACTTTCATTTGGAGCTGGTATATCCTCGATGTAAATCGTGTTAGTTTCATTGGACATAACTGTATTAATTGCAATAGGATATCCACCTTTCCTCATTACAACAACATGGTCTAGAATGTATAAATAAAATAAAAATAAAATTTTAAATTGTTATAATCTAAATAATTTAAAGATAATTATTGTAAAATTATATTATCTCTTGAATTAATATTTACATTTAAATATTCACATTTAAAATTAAAATATTATGTAGTTAAAGTATTATGTAGTTAATTATTAATATATTATTCAATAATTAAAAAACAAAAATGATTATTTTTTTAACAAACAATAAATGTAGCAAACAATATATTTTCCGTTTAGTAGTGGCAAATTCAGTTTTTTCATTACTTACCAATATGATGACCAAGTTTTGTTCTTAAGTTATTGCAAATATATTGAGGTCCACCCAGTGCTAGTTCTAATGCTGCTTTTATAGAATATTTAGGAAGAGTTGGACTAATGTTAATAGCATATTCTAGTATATCCTGCGAAGGCAATGGTCCATCATATGTAGGATACAATGTCTTAACACTTTGATATAAAAGTAATATTTCTTTAGCATAAATATTCTTCCTTTTATCAGTTCTAATTTTTATATTCTCAGAAAAAATTTTCTTGAGTAAATTTGGATTATAACAATCTAATGCCGTCAAAAGTAGAGCAAATTTGATCATAGATTTTCTGAAAAATTTATATTCCATTTCACTTGCAAATATCGCATCTCGTATAATATCCCAAAATACTGGCTTGTAATCAGCATTGTTAAGTCCTTCTAAGAAAATTGATACTTTAAAATATGATGCTTCTTTTAATAGATTTGGCTCTTGGAAACATTTTGCGGCTAAATATTCCAAAAATGGTATATGTGCATAATTTAAATCATTTAACAGTTTGAGTAGACGAATACCACTGGTAAAATTAATGTTTGAAGATAATGCTGAATTGACACAAGCATCCACTAATGTCTCACTGTAGAACTTGTATCCATGGTTTTTGCTGTAAAAACAATATATTGTTTATATCTTACTATTTATAATGTCAAATATTAATATAAGAATTTTGTAACATACTTCATTGTAGTGACAAACATTAGTTTTTCGAGTATCTTGATTACTTCCTCGATATATAATTGTTTCGCATTAGCTATGAGTATTTCTTGTACTTTAGATAATAATTCAAAAGCTATTGGGGGTAGAACATACATAGAACACAAATTGTAAAAAATAAAGCAAGCTGTTTGTACATCTAGATCATTTTTGTATTTCCATAGTGATTTGAATATTATATCTTGTATTACTGCATTATTTATATTATTTTCATTTATATATCTCAAAGACCATATTAAATTAACTATATTGTCTGAGTCTAACTTTGTGGGTAATTGTGCTTCAAACACAAGAGGCAAAGCTATCAGTAAAGCATCTCGCAATGGTGTGCTATCCATTTTCTTTAATAAAAAATTTAAAAACATTATATTTTGAAGAGACATCTCATTTATAGTTGTACGAATCATTTGCAGTAGTGATTGAAATACAATACTGTGGCTTGGGAGTTTAAAATATATAAATATTTTCAAGATTTCAATAATATCATGTGTCTTCATGAGTCTAATGTCCTTGTTTAGTATTTTACATAAACGTATAAAGCCTATGTGCTCTTTAATAATTTGTATATCTTTCACTTCTTTAGATACGTCAAATAAAGTAGACATTGTATGAACAACATCATGCACAGTCATATTTGTATAATTTGTTGCTGCTTTTTCTAAGATTTCCATGGATTTATGTATTTTGATATCATCGGATGCATAGTTATTTCTTTTTAATAATGGAAAATCTTCCACTTGTGTATGATCTGAGAAAAATTTTAAATTATAGTATTATATTTATATCACATAAATATATCTAAACAATATATATCTGTACAATTACCTGTCAAACTAGTGTTATATATTCGTGATAAACTCTGTACTGATTGAAACGGTGTTATATGATTTGATAGGACTGCCCAATTACGTGCTATTGGATATAGTCGTAGTAATTTCTTTAAAGATCTGTCCATATTATATATAAAATTGTTATTACTCTGTAGCAGCGTAATCACTCTGTAAATTATTATTCAATATTATAATCACTATTGTTACTAAAATGTTATTAATTTTACAGAAACTTTAAAAGAAAAATGTGAATAAAAGAATGGTTAGAGATCTAATTAAATGATAAAAGCAAAAAGTTTAACAAATATAAACTCTATTGTTAGGTAGATACATATATATGTATGAAGCTCTCATGTAGGATAATTTAAGAAATCTTTAAGTTTTATTGTTTAAATCCTTATAAACCTAAGAAGCATAATATTATTATTATAATATTTATAATCTTGGAATTATATAATTACTTAATTTGTTATATCTGTTATATATATTTTGATATATTTGCTGTAACAAAAATATATATTTGCTATAACAATATCTGGCTCATATTTGTATGTGAATTTATAACTTATTAATTTTTTTTCACATGATTATAATCAGAATGTTATTTCAGATATTTTTTATTAAAATAACAGTATTCGCGCGAAAATAATCGGTATATGATCTATAATAGAAAATAAAGGGTTAGAAACACTTACATATCAAATTCTTTGTGTAATTGCGCTATTATTGGTATTTATTTTGTTTTTTCTGAGAAATCATTGATAGTATTAAAGCAGTATTAAAAGAATATGTATATATATACATATATTATAAATGGAAAATAATTTATTTCTTTACAAACTTCTATTATATATGTAGTTAGAGATACTGAAATCAAAAGACCGGACACGAGTCGGAAGTCCGCCATCCACCATGTTCTGTTAAATCCTACATGCAAGAGAGAAAGGGTCTGTTCTTTTCAGCTGCACTGCTGCACTAGTGCAATTAGTTAGAGTGAAAGAAAGTATGTTTGTCTCTTTCTAACTTATTGCACTAGTGCAGCAGTGCAGCTGAAAAGAACAGACCCAAAGATATATATAAGGATATATATATATATTTCTGCCACAATTTGTTTCTTAAAATTATGAAAAGATTTATAGTCCTTAGGCTAAAAATTTTTGATTAAAAAGACAAAAATATTTTAAAGAAAATATACGATAACAAATCTATGGCTATGCATTTTGCATTTAAATAATAATAAATAATGGCTGCGTTCAGCAGAAAAAGCTGCTTTGCAACTGTTGTAAAATTCGTGAATCTGATTGGTGTATACTCTTAAATTCAGCCAAAATTAAGAGCATACACCAATCAGGCTCACGAATTTTACAACAGTTGTAAAGCAGCCTTTTTTGCTGAACGCAGCCAATAATTATAAAATTATCATTTATTATTATTTAAATGCAAAAAATGCATAGTGTAATAATAAATAATAATTATTTGTAGTAATAATCTTATGTCAATAAAGTATTATTGCACAAAAATATTAAAATTGTATTTTATCTTATTGTATTTTTCATTAATAGATTTAAAAATCAGCGGGAAAAGCAAGAAAATGGCGGACCAATCAAAAGTAGGTAACTCGTGTCTCTGATTCAGAGTTTCTAGAGAAGAGTTTCTATATCGATATTTTCAACTTCCGGTACTGATGGCTATTCAGATCCAAAGTCGAATTTTTTAAATGGCATATGGTATTTTTTATTGCAGATTTGGGTTACGTGTAAAAGAATGAGAAACTTGTCTCAGATATTTTTTTTCTGAAAATGCCTCTATCGATCTTGAAATGATTTTGAAAGTGTAATGACTCACTTCCGGTCAATATCGGAAGTTGAAAACTCACCATTCGATAGAACGTACCCGATTTACTTATCAAATTTTTCGACATTTTTTGATAATCACTTTTTCCTTTATTTTAAAAGGGGTATACATCCCGTATATTATGATCTTCCGATAACTGAAATCAGTCCGAGCGACCTCTAAATTTAATGTTAGAAAATCGAAGTGCTAGAAAATCGAATAGCGTTGCTATTCTGTATGTCAGTTATCATGGCTACATTTAATGACGTAGAGCTGCCATATTTTTTCTGCATAGGGCCTGTTAGGGGGTCAATTAAATTGTTGAGGTTCGGATAAAGCCCGAGATGGCTAATGCAAGATAGTTTCTGATAACCAAGCAGTGCATGAAATAAACAATTGAGCAAGATTTTGAAAATTGAGTGCATTGTTACAGCAGGTATGTTTGCGTTAATTGAGCGGTTACTTGAAATCGCCGACGAAAAAAGCCCTTTTATTCGAAACAGCTTCCTATATATGCTAGATAGAGAAACTTTGCGCTATACAAATTTGCTCGCGGATGGCAGTATATGCAGAAATTACGACGAGGTTATAAACTTGAAATCTAGGACGATTATTGCAGCTACATGTAACAACGCGTATATATACCGTATCTATATTTGACAAAATTACTTGACAGAACATTACGATGTAACATCGCGCAATTGTATTCGTATCGTAAGGGGAGGTATCTTTGCGATTTTGTCAAATTCCACCCGCGAGTGTAATTTATCTCGGTAGACTATTTTTATCCCGTTTGCACTTTTTTTATTTACATGTCACTTTCTTGTTGCACATTTTCGCCAAATATTTTTTTAGTTATCTTTACCGCAGTTACGTAATTAACCAATGTGAATGATCTCTCTACAATGATCTCAAGTGCGAAATGAATAAAATTCGACCTTTTCGTGTTGCTGATATATCGGTAGATATATATCGATGGACAAGATTGATAATAAAACAGAAAGAAAAGCCGTCTTATTTCACGTGTCTTTTATTATTGATAAATAAAATACTTAAAACTGCATTTTTTTTGTAATACTCCAAATTGCTACAGCGCGATTGTAAATAGAATCCTTCTTTAGGTTATCAATGATGCGATATGCATATAACACTTTGCAAACAAATGCATTTTTGTGTAATTTGTACCTTTGTATTCCTTTTCTTGCTATTTTTTTTCCTTATCTACTTCTGTCTATATATTCTTTCTTTCTTCTGTTTTTCTTATATTTTCTTATCTTTTTCACATTTATTAATTTTTTTTATCTTATTTTTTCATGATTTTTTTCCTTTGCTTTTTTTTACTTTTCCCTGTAATGAAAATAACTACAACAAAAATATATTAAAAAATCAAGTAATTTTGCAATTTCAGTAGAAAAAATCGTTAAATTTTTAATATGATTAAAATATATATATTAGTTATAATAGTCAATAATAATAAATTTAAAAATAAATTATTTGATTCATACAGATATTTATAGATTTGTGAATCAAGCAGTTAAAATGCTCTTTCTAATATTAATATATAATTCAAGCTATCATTATAACAATAAATTATATATTACAGGAATTTATCACTGATAACATAACAATGTGGTACAAGGAGATAACCAATGTTAATAATGATAATGAAAATGTCCACTATAAATTGTGGTAAGAAATAATTTTATCAATAAAGAGACATGTCAGATTCGTCGCAATATCTTTATGGTCATCCCCCTCCTGATATTATGCCAAAAGGATTTCCAAACATTGGTAATTATTGTCATTAAATATATAATTGTATTTACTATTATGAATAAAGATGAGAAAATGATAATTTTAAACATGTTATAGGCATAGGAGGAAAATTACGTCAACTTGAAAGCCTGTTTATCGGTGGTCCTGTCCAAGGAGGACGAGTGGGTCATACTATCTCGATCGAGACACTTATCGATGTTTTACTTGTGTTATATGACGAATGCTGTAATTCTTCATTACGTCGTGAAAAGACTGTTTCTGATTTTATTGAATTTGGTAAGTTTTTAGATATTAAACAAGTTAATAACGTATTTTAATTATTAGCATTAAATATATTTAGTCATTAAATGTGCTAGTTATATTGTCGACTCTTTACAGTGAAACCAATAACTACATGCATAAAGAATTTGCAATTGACACGAGAGGATTTTGAAATTGTTAAGGTCATTGGCAGAGGTGCCTTTGGTGAAGTATGCGTCGTAAGAATGCGTGGCTCGGACAAAGTATTTGCTATGAAAATTTTAAACAAATGGGAGATGTTAAAGCGTGCTGAAACTGCATGCTTTAGAGAAGAAAGGGATGTATTAGTATATGGTGACCGCAGATGGATCACAAATCTGCATTATGCCTTTCAAGATGACAATAACTTGGTAATACAATTTTATTATTAATATTTAATATATTTCATACCAGATCAACTTTAATTTTTCCATGCCGTGTGAATTGCATGCGCTCTACAAAGTCAAGATTAATTGTTTTGCTTATAATATATATTTTATAGTTACTGCAAATATTATTATTATTAAGTAAAAATGTAATATTCAATATCTCCTATATAAAACAAAGCACAAATTAAACAAATAAAAACACCTATTATAATCTATAATATGATTCTATAAAAAAATGGGAAAAAAAATTGGTCTACAACTATAATATTGTTCTATAGATATGCAGATATTTTTGTTTTTTATATTTGTTTAGTATTGTAATTTTGTATATATATATATTTGTATAGTATTTGTTTTGTATACTTGTATATATCGTATATTTTCCAAAAAATTCTTTATATATATTTATTTTATATTTGAATGAGAATGAATTATTATTTAATCTTATATAATTGATTATAAGTTATATCAAAATTATTGTAATTATGTAAATTATTGTAAATATTTAATAGGCTGATATAATAATGAATGGAATAATAATTTTAAAATATGAGGTTGAAAAAAGATTATCTAAGTGCATTGTTATGCTGCACTGGATGTATGTGCTCCTTAATGTGATAACTTCACAATACATTTTACATTTAAGCATTAATATGTTATGATTCTAAAATATCTTTTATGATAATGTTACATTTAATGATGAAAATTTTAGTCTGTATGAAAAGTTTAGCTTGCGGCATATGTGATTCACGCGGCAGGAAACATATTAATGAAAAAAAATATAAATTAAATATATAAATATCAATTAATATGATTATTCTTTTCACATATGATGTTTATATAGTATTTGGTCATGGATTACTATTGCGGCGGAGATTTATTGACATTATTGAGCAAATTTGAGGATCGTCTCCCCGAAGATATGGCTCGGTTCTACATAGCAGAAATGGTGCTAGCTATAGGTTCTATACATGACTTGCGTTATGTGCATCGTGACATTAAACCTGATAATGTTTTATTGGATGCAAATGGTCATATCAGACTAGCTGATTTTGGCTCTTGTTTACGACTATTTGAAGATGGGACAGTACAAAGTAATGTTGCAGTTGGTACTCCAGACTATATTTCACCAGAGATATTAAGGGTAATTTTATTTGCTTATTATGATTCATATTACAAACAAATATATGTAGCAGTCTTTAGAATTTTAATTAGAAATATTTTAATTTAAATTGCAATACTCAACTTTTAATTTTATACTCCTCTTAGCATTAACTAGTATCAATGATGTAGACATAGTAATGTTTTAAACACTTTTGAGAGAGATGTGCTTGTTTCACATAACTCTTCTTATCTTTCATGTATAAGTTTTAAAATGTGAGAGGCAAGGAAACTCGCATTAATCAAGTAAACATGAGAAGCAAAAGAAATTATATGAAATAAGCATATTAAAAGCAGTAAAAAATACTGCTGTATCAATGATATTGGATAGGCCAAATGAAGCATAAAATTAAAAGTCGAATATTATGATTTAAAGAAAGTAAAAATGTTTACTTAATCTTAATTAATCTTAAAAAAGGAATTTCCATTTAAGAAATCAAAATTGATTTTGATCTAAAACTTAATACAACTTTTATTTAAGACATTGTTTTCTAAAATTGCGTTTTTTTTTAAGTATTTGTCTGTTAAGATTAAAATGAAATACCTCAAAAATATATATACATATATATACATATATGTATGTATGTATGTATGTATGTATGCATGTATTATACAAACATTCATTATATCTCCATTTTTAGATTATATCACTATATATGTATATATGTATGTATGTATGTGGTTTTATATATATCTACTAGGCGATGGAGGATGGTCAGGGACAGTATGGTCCTGAATGCGATTGGTGGTCTCTTGGAGTATGTATGTACGAAATGCTTTATGGTGAAACACCTTTTTATGCAGAATCCCTAGTCGAAACTTATGGAAAGATTATGAATCACAAGGTAAGCCTTTCAAGTTTTAGATTTCTCATTAATTAAAAGATATTATTTGTTTACTGAAAAGAGCTAATGTTTCCATCATTTATAGAATTGTTTTGATTTTCCTACGGACGCTATATACGATGTTTCTGAAGAAGCCAAAGATCTGATGCGGAAGTTGATTTGCAGCTCTGAATTTAGACTAGGTCAAAATGGAATTGATGATTTTAAGGTAAATTTTGCTACAATAAAATTGTGCGAACATATTTTATATTTATAATCTATTTTATATTCAGCAATTAAAATTTGCTGACATCTTTGTTACATTAAATATATACAGCAAAAATTTTTCTTAATTACCGATATTCTTTAATGAATTTATTATACTGAATGAATTTATTTGAAAAATATGAGAAAAAAAGCTTATAATTCTTATTTAGCTTTAAAAGTCTTTAAAAGCTAGTAAGACTTTTTTTGCAAATTACATGAATGATCTTTAACAGAGATAACATTTAATAATCACACGCAACACACGCACATACATACAAAGTTGAAAATTAACAAATTGTGGCTAGTAATATTCTTTAATTATTATGGTGATAAATTATCATGAATTTTACCTAAAAATCTCAAGAGATATAATATACAATTGTTATATTATTTTTATAAATGAAAAATGTGTGGCATTTGCAAAATGAATATACTATATGATTGTGTGACATGATTACAATATAATTCTAAAGTATATCTATGGTGTATATTTTTAAATATAGAAACATCCTTGGTTCAATGGAGTCGATTGGGATACACTCAGAGATAGTACTGCGCCGTACATTCCTGAAGTTTCGTCACCCAGTGATACGTCAAATTTTGATGTCGATGATACCGATGTTCGTACTTCCGACGCCGTGCCACCAGCCGCCAATTCTGCCTTCTCCGCGCTTCATCTACCATTTGTTGGTTTTAGTTTTACACAAGGAAGGTACGAGATATCTTTTTTTTTGCTACTTTTGTACACAATACGCCTATTATAACTATTAATCTTCTATCTTTAATATACTTAATGATACTTAATGATGAGAAAAGCATTTCAGTTTAAGTTACTCAATTTTAAAATATAATATTGAGGCTTCTGTTTATTCATTAAAATTATATATATTGAATTATCATGTGAGAAGCGGGAAATCGTGTAAATCTTTTTCGTGCGCAATATGTTGAATTAAATTTATTTTTTTAATATCATTTGTGTTTATTATAAAGTATAGATTGTAAATTGATACTAAACATATATTGAATAACATATTAAAAATCTTTAATATATTATTCTACATTTAATAAATGTATATATGATTCAAGCTACATCTTTATTCTACATTTTCATCGAATTTAAATGAATTTTTATGACAAAAATAATTTATAATTATTTATTAATTTATATAAAACACAGAGAGTTACTGAATTAACCCAATTCATATCTAACAGTGAAAATTTTTTAATTTAATATCAAGATTAATTTATTATTTATGTGCTATAATTTATGGTTTCATAAAATATTACAATTTTTATATAATCAAAATATACTCTTCACTAACAAAGCCACTCACAAAGTGTTCTAGTTATTTTTTTGGTTTATTGAATGAACTTGATTGCTACATATTTCCAACGTATTAAAAATATGATAGTCGAATGTCGTGAATAGTATTGTACATATATTGGATTAATTATAATTCACATTAGAAATATATCCTTTTTCATCACTGGAATTTAATATTACAGTTGCATATCGGATCTGGGTTGTATTTCTGCTTTATCTCAGACAGATAAACGTGTACAAATACTCGAGGAAGAAAATGCACGATTAATACAAATTATTGATGATATGAAAAATCAGTCGAGTATAAGCCATTCTTCACCTGGTATTTCACCTGATTCTAATAATGCAACCAGAAAACTACAAGACGAAATAAATGTGCTTACAAAACGCAATTGTGGTAAAGTTATATTTAAACTGCGATATTTTTCATCTATTAGTCTCAATCATAGTATTGACATAAGATCTTATTCTTTATATAGAATTGGAATCGCAATTAAAATCTATGGATGTTCCACGCGAATTACGAACTTTAGATAATGGCGACATGATGAAATTCCGTGAATTAGAAAAGCTAGTTCGATGTTTACGCTTGGAGAAGGAAGAAATTATTAAAGATAAATTGGATGCACAAGAGAAACTAAAACTTCAAGAAAAGGAATTAAAGGATGCGCTTACACAACGTAAACTTGCAATGGCGGAATACACGGAAGTATCGGATAAATTGTCCGAATTGAGACAACAAAAGCAAAAGTTATCGAGGCAAGTTCGAGACAAAGAAGAAGAATTAGAAGTTGCAATGCAGAAAGTCGATACTTTACGCCACGATATTCGAAAAGCTGAAAAATTGCGCAGAGAGCTAGAGAATAGAATCGATGAGGCAATGGCAGAGACCAGTAAAGAAAGAAAGTTACGAGAACGCAGTGAAGAATATTGCAAGCAAATGCAAGAAGAGACAGAAAAAATTAGACAACGTTCCCTTGGAAACGATGTCAGTGCAAATCATGCCTTGGCAACTCAGGAGATTAATAGGTTAAAAGCAGAAGTTGAGAAACTTGAAGTTCAATATAACGAAAATTTGACTCAACAACAAAGCAGGTTTAATCTTGAGATTCGAAGTCTGCAGGAACAATTACATGAAGCAGAAACTAGGAGAGAACTATTCGAGAGAGAAGTGCAACTTACAAAGGACAAATTGGATGCTGCAAGATTGGAAAACATTACAGATAGTGAAGAAACTATAAGTGAATTAAATAGACGTCACGAGAGAGAAAAAATTATGCTAGTCGAAGAGAATAAGAAGCTTGTATTAGAGCTTAGTGCTCTTACTGATAGTGTTAATAGATTACAAGGCGAAAGAAGACAATTGGAAGACGAGTACGAAGAATTAAGAAATAAAAAAGAAGCTATTGCGCAATGGGAAGCTCAAATTACCGAAATTATTCAATGGGTATCGGATGAAAAAGACGCTCGTGGATACTTGCAGGTTTGTACACATATAATTTAATTGTCTTAAATATTCTTAATTATCTATTTTTTTCTAAATATTCTCAATCATTAAAGATGATAACAAGTGTATGTGTATAAATATGAAAACGAAACTAGGAGGGGATATATACACACACACACACACACACACATACATATATATATATATATATATATATATATATATATATATATATATATCTCCTCTCCTAATATATCCTTCCTTACATATATATAAAGAATAGAGAGATTTTTATTAGTTTGTTTATAAGAAAGGAAAATTTATTTCAATTTCAGGCCTTAGCCACCAAAATGACAGAAGAATTGGAATTCTTGAAACATTCGGGTGGAATAAGCGGTAGCGTTGGGAGTGGAACCACTTTGACCGATAAAAATTGGAGAAATCGTCGATCGCAGAAACTCGATAAAATGGAACTTTTGAATTTGCAGAGCTCCTTACAGAGTGAAATACAAGCGAAGCAAGCAATTTCGGAGGAACTTACCAAGACTCGATCAGATTTGATAGCTGCACAAAAGTAATTTAATTTTCCATTGAAAACTTATATATGAAAATATGCATGTCAAAGACGATAAACAAATTGGATATTTTTGTTTCATTTTTCTTTTCTTTTATTTTTTTAGAGAACTAAAGGATCTTAAGCAGCGGTTAGATACCATGTCACACGAATTGAAGCGAAAAGATATGCAAATAAAAGAAATGCAAGCGCGTCTTGATACCGGTGATGGCTGTAAGTACATTTCAATTAACAATATGACAAGCAAGAAATACACAAAATTTTATTATATCGTTATGGGAATATTGTATCTACACTTCATTCAAGTTGCAGTTATACATGATATGTACTTAATTTGTGGATGTGTTAATCTTTAAGCATTGAATAAGTTCTAAGTTCTGATTTTGTTTTATAAAGATGTTGCTGAGATATACATGCATGCGCGCGCGCGCGCCCGCACGCATACGACATATACACATATACATGCATACACAAAGGGCGAATCATATTACAGTTACAAAAATCAATATTTTTAAATCTATATAGGAATTACATAGAAATTTCAAGATTAGAATAATTTGAATAAAATAAACAAATTTATACTGGAGTTAAAAAAAAGGTAAATTTTAAAGCTAGACTATAAAAATATTTTTCCACTTTTGTTATTGACAAAAGTTTTTGCAAATATAAAGCAATTTATAGTAAAATAATTTTTTAACAACTATTAAAAAGATATAAAGATAAAAAAGTGGAATAATGACATGAATCCCATGGCTGGATTTAAGAGAACGAACAGTTACATAGGATAATGAAGTTAAAGATAACATGAGACACCTTGTAGATACGTAACGCATGCGCGCATACGCATATACACAATGTTTAAAAAATGGATTTAAAAAGGATAAGATATAAATCAACATTTACTAATTGAATAAAACATGCTTAATGAACATAAGTCGAAAAATTAACTTCTTGTCTAAATTAAAAATAATTTTTAGTTTTGAAAAACATAAGTAATTAAAATGATTAGTTTGTCTCCATTCATTGCATGCGATGTGAAGGAATTATCCTCATACATTCTCATTTATAAGATATTTATGAGATATGAGATATTCTACACATATTCATCTATTTGCAACTTATATAATACTTATAAACCACCTTTCTTAAGAATCTTACGCATACGCATGTATGCACGCCCAGATGCGTGCGCGTGCTCGCGCGCACACACGCACATTTATTTTTTTCACTTAAGATATTTTAATCTTACGGAGATTTCTATATTTGCATTTTCGGTGACGGCTTTTGCATGCGTATCTTCGAGCCATGTAGTTTTGTGGAAACATTAAATAGTTGCTCATATGCAATATTATTTGTTTGTCAATTTATGATTATGCTCACGTTCTAATGTCACCTATTTTTAATTATAAACAAACGAAGAAATTGACCTGTTAAACGTCCATTGCAGGAAGGAATTTTCAATTTTTGAATATTTTCTAAACAATATACCTATATACCTATACAATATACCTATATACATACACAAGCATATTAAAGTGTGATGAGATTTAGAATATCACATACGTGTGATTTTCAAAGATATGATAGATAATACTTTTTTTTTGTTTACACGCTTTTTTTAATATACGGCTTATGATATTAAATTCATATAAAAATAATGTGCCGCGATATAATAGTAAAGCGATAGTTTTACTTATTTTTTTAAAATATCAGTTTAAACAATGAAGCGTTTGCGCTAAAAATATTACATATAATTTTAATATTAAATTCAGATAAAAATAATATGCCGCGATATAGTAGCAAAGCAATAGTTTTACTTTTTTTTAAATATCAGTCTAAGGGATAAAACTGGCGCTGAAAATATTACATATAATTATTGTAATTAAAAAAAATGATAATCTAACATCAGTAATGTCTTTTAATCAGTTTTAATTCTCTTTCTATTAATTTGCAAAGTAGAACTGAATATTAGAAGCGATTTCATTAATTTCAATGACTTTGAAGTATATTGTAAAAGACAAGTCGCTTGAATGCCTCTTGGCAAATATTAAAAATGCTGCTCATTTTTAATTCTAAATAAGCACATCAAGGGATGAAAGGTTCATCGGTTACTTCAGACGCAAAGCAAGATCTAAAAAAATATACAGTTTTAAGTTTTCAACTTTTCATATAAAGCGAGATTTAGTATATACAGCAATAATCTTCTCAAAGTAATCTTTCTATTTTAATACAATAAATCCAATTTATGTATAAATAGTAAATAAAAATTGTAATAAGATCTTACTTCTTGATCCACTCAGATCTAAAAACATCTTCCTTTTATTTTCTAATAATATAATATAAGATTGTTTTGCAAAGTCATTATATAAAAAATCAAAAATATGTATGAAACTATACATTTTTAAAAATCTCGCTTCACATTCAAAACATCAGACGGTATGCAGTAAACTTATTTTGCCAGGATAGTCGAAATATTATGCTAAATTATACATATTTAAAGATCTCGTTTGGCGTCCAAAGCGTTGAACTATGACTATCTTTATTTATGTTTATAAGTTCATAATTTCAGAACTTTCTAATTAGAGATGGCTACAATGTCATGCTTTTAATTACATTCGCGATTATTAAAATTGAGAAGGTTGTCCTTAATATTCAGTTCTATCGCTTATAAGATTTCCGAATATATTCAACAATTTTTTCTTTAAAATTTTGGCTATAACGCTTTACATCATTTAATTTTCTTATTTATATTTTTCCAAACTCTATTTCTTATTTTTTTAGTTCTGTTAATTCTGAACATTTAGTACTCATTTATCTTTATTCTATTATTCTTCTATTATTTTTTTTTTTACAAAATTATATTTGAAAGAAAAAGTTTTAACAGAGAAAGAGAGAAAATGTTACAGCTAATCGATTAATTAATTATTATTAGTATTATCAATTGTTATTCCAAAAGTTAAATATTTGATCTCCGCTTTTATTATCATAATCTACAAAATTGATGTTATAAATATTATATAAATTATATAAATATATAAATTATATAAATATTATATAATTATTTATAATGTTTATTTATAATATGTTTAAAATGAAGTTAAAGGGGAATCACTATAGGTTACTCTTTTTGTTTACTGATCACAATATATCTTCATTTTCATAATATAATAAATACGTTAATCTACTCGAGAATATAAGAAAGTCCTAGCAAATAGAAAAGATTCTAAAGTATTACTGAAAAGAAATTATATATTTATTATATTAATATATATATATACATACATAAAAGACAATTATCACAAAATTGTTATCATTATGGTCATTATTCAATGTAATAATCTGATTTCAATGATCGGTTGGACACGTTATTTAAATATTTTTCTAAATCACAAAAATATCTTTATTGATCTGCCATATGCGAGAAAATTTGTAAGTTTCAACGTGCACATTAAAAATTCTTATTTATATCGAATTATAGAGATCGTTATCTGGGATCTATTTAGTATAGTAATTCGATTCTCCAGTATGGTATGCGATTCTGATTTCTAGACTACAAAGTGCCTCTGTTTATTGGCGTAACGAGCTGCGTGTGGGGCCTCTTATTGCTCATCTTCAAACTATATTTGTGACAGCTGTCTCATCCAGCGACACATCAAGCAAATCTCCAAACATCGTTAGCACCAAACCCCAACGTATCATCGTACATCAGCCGTCGTCACCCTTACCAGTAATGCGTGTCCCCCGCATCACGACTTGTCGCTTATTAAATAGATTCGTTCCAGTCAACACATTCATCAATCAGAATGCCACCGCCATCGTATCGCCACCCGGTAAATGATGTGGCAGCAAAAGAGCGATTTTGGATTGGATATTTTACTGCTAATTATATAGCACAGAACTATGTTGTGATTCTTTATTTTTTATTCCATATATATCTCTATATCTTATATATTTTCTATATCTTCGTTTCTTTCGTTTTGTAATAGAAACTCTGGAAAAGAGGATTCTTATTATCGTGTATTTATTTATACAGTTTTATTCACTTTGTCATTCTTTTAATTAAACTTTTTAATTAAAACATAGCACTGTGCTATTTTTAACACTTATAATAAGAAGACGATTATATTGTGCCCAATGTTATTTCTGTTTAAGTTATGATAGTGTTGGCAGGTTTTGTAAATTTTGTTCCTTAATAGATATGATTAGTTTTATATAATTATCTCTCTACAATATAACTTTCATCGATTAATTATTTTAACTAAACTATTAATATAGGCACCGCATGAATTATGCTTTGTGTATTAATACTAGCTAAAACTTGTAATGTTATAAGCTACTTTTTTGTTAACGCAATTATTACATTTTACAATAATGAAGCATGTTTAATGTATCTCTTGTATCTTTTAATGTACTTTTGTGTATACTACTACTTTTGTACATATTACTATTTT
This sequence comes from Camponotus vicinus, assembly GCF_025532165.1. NCBI lineage: Eukaryota > Metazoa > Arthropoda > Insecta > Hymenoptera > Formicidae > Camponotus > Camponotus vicinus. Next base: position 13,814,816 of record NW_028141956.1, on the reverse strand, counting down.
TATGTAATACTAAGAATCACACAATTACTACTGTTGGCTAGCAGAGAAGCATGTATAAATTGTATAAATTGTGCTAAATAATTTATACTATTAATTTTCAGGTAAGATATTACATGTGAACATTTAATACTAGGCGCCGAATTTTTAATACTAGGATGATAGTGTTATTTCCCTTATATCTGTTTTTACAAATGTTTTACAAATTTTACAAATATTTATAATTGTAAAATTTTAAGCATTTGTACTGTATTACTACTAATATGTTATTTATCCGATCTTTGTCTTTTTATTTTAGTTTTAGAACGTCCTACATCACAGATGTCATATCTCGAACATTTTCTTAAAGAGACATCAGGTAGTACACGTCATGGAAGCGTCGATAGTGTAGAAGGTGACATCGAGGACAATCGTGCACCTAGTATTACAAGCAGCAAAAGTAATTTGTCTGAACTTAGTATCGTAAGTATCTTAACATACATTTGATGAATTAAAAAAAAAAGAGATTACAGACAAATTGATTAATAATCTTCGTCCTATAAGAGAAACAAATTGATACAGAAAAATGAAGTATATTTTTAAACCAAATTAATTTTCAAAACATAAGACATTAAATAAGATAGAATTTAATAATATTTTTTCCTTTTTCTTCTAGGATCCAACATCGCCATTATCTCATGAACTTTTAAACAAGTCTTCATCTACTCATGGTCAAGCCAATTTGCAACCAAAGCCTAAATCACACCAGTTCCTCGTACGGACATTTTCGGCACCCACAAAGTGTAATCATTGTACATCTTTAATGGTTGGATTAACTAGGCAAGGAGTTGTATGCGAAGTGTGTGGCTTTGCATGTCATATGCCTTGTTGTGATAAAGTACCTCCAATGTGTCCTGTACCCCATGATCAAAGTAAGTAATACTAGAATGGTTTATAATATAAATTTTTATGATTAAAATTTCATCCCAAGATGTATCTTGTGAAAAATTATTTCATTCAAATAATAGATACATTAATTAATTTCTTTGTTGTATAAGCTGTAACATTTGTTTTTAAAAGGCTTATTACAAAATATGTTATTTAAATCATTATTTCTTTTATTTTTATGATATGCCACAATTTTTTGTTACTTAAACTTGATTTTTTGATTTAACATATTATTTTAGCCAAACGACCATTGGGAATCGATCCTACAAGAGGGATCGGAACTGCGTATGAAGGATATGTCAAAGTGCCAAAAATGGGTGGTGTCAAGAAGGGTTGGGTGCGTCAATTCGTCGTAGTTTGCGACTTCAAATTATTTCTTTATGATATTTCGCCAGATCGCAATGCTTTGCCATCTGTATATGTTTCGCAAGTACTAGATATGCGAGATGAAGAATTCAGTGTGAGCTCGGTTCGTGATTCTGACGTAATACACGCTACAAAGAAGGATATTCCGTGTATATTTAGGGTAAAAGTTTTTCTTAATATTTTAATTATAACAACAGATTCTTATTTTTATCTTATTTTTCAAAATTAATCTGTTTGTAGAAATTTTGCAATCTTATCTCTTAGTTAAAATCAATAGTAAGAAATAGAATCAATAATAAGAAGAATAAACTATAAATTATATATCTGCATATTAATTAATAAATCCTGATGAACTTTGGCTGCAGTATTACTTAACCATAATATTGCACTTTGACAATTTAGACCTATTGTTTCCATTTTAATAATTTTATTTTCAATGTAAACATATAGTTGGAAATGTGTATTGTGTATTATTTTTTTTTGGTTGGAATAAATGGTTTTTATTTTGATTTAGATAACGACATCGCTATTGGAGCCTCCTGGATTGAGAAATCATACGTTAATGTTGGCAGATACAGAGAGTGAAAAAACAAAATGGGTAGTAGCTTTAAGCGAGCTTCATAGGATTTTAAAGAGGAATAATCTTCCAAATACAACGGTATATTGATTATACATGTAATGAAGAATTCAAATAGCAAAAGAACTCAAAAGAAACTATCTCTTTATTTATTTTTCTTTATATCTTCAAATTGCTTGTCACATTAAAAGATTTTATTTTAAATTATTTTTTCTGTTTTCAAATATAAAATATTAATATATTTTTCTTTTTTATCGTAGATTTTTAGAGCGAAAGAACTATTGGACAATACCTTGGCATTCATTAAGAATGTGATGTCAGGAGCAATTATTGATCCGGATCGTCTAGTCATTGGTACAGAAGAAGGTCTCTTCTGTTTAGATTTAGATCGTAGTGGTAAGTTAGAGATATATTTTGCGTTATAAACTTTGTTATTTAAAAAATCACAATATCTCCTTGTAGAAAGTATATATACATATTAAAAATATTTTACTTATAAAAAGTATTCACATAACAGTATAGGCAATTGTATTCTATAGTATAAATTGTTATTAATTATGTTACAAATTATGATTTATTGCAGAAATTGCAAGAGTCGGAGAAGGAAAAAAAATATATCTTCTTGAATATGTTATTGAAGAGCAATTGATTGTTGTATTAAGCGGAAAACAACGTCATGTACGGCTAGTTCCAGTACGTGCCTTGGATGGAGACGAAGTCGAATGGATTAAAGTCGCGGAGACTAAAGGATGCATTACATTAACAACTGGAGTAGTGCGCCGTAATCCGCTTAATTATTGCTTATGCGTTGCAATAAAGAAACAAGTAAGACAATTAGAATATTTTTGGTGATAATGTTTGGTTTACAATTAATTTATTTCTATATATTGTATGTAATGTCATGTTTTATTCTTGTTATAGAATGCGTCTCAAATCATTATCTATGAAATAACACGTACAAAAACAAGACATAAACGCTTACGTGAATTAATGTTACCATGTCATGCACAAACTCTGCAAGTTCTTTCCGAAGGTCGCTTGTGCGTTGGCTATCCATCTGGTTTTTCTATTTACAGCATTTTGGGAGATCATCATCCTGTTTGTAAGTAGAATACATATATATAAGACAAATGTTTTTTCTTTATTAAATCCATTCTTATTTTATAGCAATCTTTATATTATTTTCACCGAATATTCTTATATTTTAGCTTTGGTCCATGCTGAGAATACGCTCTTAGGTTTTCTTACCTATAGTGCCGTGGATGCGTTACGTTGCATCGAATTAGCACGGGGTGAATTCTTATTAGTCTTCCATACGTTAGCGGTATATGTCGACAGTCAAGGAAGAAAGAGTCGAGACCGAGAGATAATGTATCCTGCAGTTCCTACAGCAGTTAGTAAGTATCGACTAACTAACATTAATAACTATATAATCATATATATTAAGTGTTAAATTTGAATGTTAAAGCTGTAAGTTCTCTCGTCATTCTCGTTGAATTTATTATTCTGATGAATTTCAGGTTATTGCGAAGGATATTTATTAGTGTATAGCGAGACTCATATTGATTTGTTTGATTGTACATCTGGAGATTGGTTACAAACGCTTAATGTGAAACGAGCTCGACCGTTAAATATTTCAGGTTCTCTTACATCTTGCATAATAAATGACATGCCGTATGTTATTTATCTCAGCAATTTACGTCAGCGTAAGTATATTTTATACATAATATACATTTTAAATTTCACGTTCATGTATCACTTAATTTTCATATTTTTAATTTTTATTATTGGATTAATTAATTATTATTTAACACTATTATACATTGTATTAGGAGAACTACTAAATTTGACACCATTAGATACGAGTGGCAGACAAATAACAAGACCACGACGACGGTTTTCACTGAGAGAAGGCAATAGAACCGTTCGCCCTACAGATAGACGTTCGAAAATGATTTCTGCACCCACAAATTTCAATCATATCAGTCATATGGGTCCAGGAAACGGGATACAGGTACATAAAGAATTCATTCAAAGAGTTCTCTGATCAATACTTCTATTATTTTATGCTATATGGGTAGAATATTTAAAAAAATCACTATTTTGAATGCTTTATGTTGGTGTTTATCAACTCTATTTTTATGTTTATATACATTATTCATATATTTAATATATATTTTTTTAAATTATAGATACAGCGTTTGTTAGATTTACCCACGACATTAGAAACTGCTGATCAACAACATACGAGCCATCATAGTAGTTCTCATCTTCACAGTAGTCAACAAAGAGTAAGTAACATGAAAATTGCTACTCATTTAATAAATAAGACGATATAATTCTTTCAGTTTAATTTTTCTTACATTTTAATTTTAATATTAAAGCATAAATTTATATCGTTTTTTTAAATAAATTTTTGGCAGCTATATGATTCTACGCTTCAAACACCAAACAAACCAGCTCCATTGCCTCCTAGGCATCCCCCTTCTGATGCACGTCGCTTGAGTTCGCATATGTCGAGAAATTCTGGATATTCGCCGCACAACGGTAATTTTATACAAAGCATTGATAGCTATGGAACGTATGTAGTTATATGGAATATATATATGTCGCTCTAGCAAACAATAATTGTTATATATTTTTAATATTATAATTAGCCAGGCAGGAAGAGAGAGAGAGGGGGGGGAGAGAGAGAGAGAGAGAAAATAAAAAAGATAAATCAAAGTGTATGTGCGTGCATATGTGTTTATATAGAGAACATGTTTTTTTATTTTTTATTTTTTGTTTTTCTCATTAAATATCATTAAATCAAATAAAATGCACATAGGTTCAACAACATCACGAAGAGGTCCTGCACCACCACGACCAACTGCTACACCACCTTCTTTACCACGTACTCCAGTGGACCAAATTGATTCTGAATCAATACATTTGCGTTCACATACTCCACTCTCTCTTGGCAGTATCGCGTCGTTACATAACAAGGTATGTTAATTTCGTTATTTTTTTATATTGGTTAGTCGATTATTGTCACAAAATAAAAAACAATTCGATCTTTTGAATTTATCATAAATTTATCTTTTGAATCCTATTTTTTGAATTTATCATAAATTTATTTATGTATGTTTATCGATTTTTATAATAAATTACGCGTCGTGTATGTATAAATATGTACACACACACACACACACACACACACACACACACACACACACATATATATATATATATATATATATATATATATAATTTTTTTAATATAAAAGATATATAAAAAATAAAATTATAAGACTCTGAATAAAAAAACTAGTTGGAAAATAGATAAATAAAAGCGGAAAGTGGCGCAAATAAATCTTCAAAAATCTCCCAAGAAAAAAGAAAATTTAATAAAATATTTCGTTCATACTATTTACAATCAAATACAATTATCAAATGTAAAATGAGATGAAACACTGATTAATTCTCAGCATAGACTAACATAAGATTTATTCTTTATAGCTGAATTTCTCGCACTAGTATATATTTATTAGTGTGTGTGTGTGTGTGTGTATGTGTGTGTGTATATATATTAATTAAATTATTTATTTATTTATTTATTTATTTATTTATTTATTTATTTAGAATTTAGAAAGGAAAAGCAAAAAGTGTGTACAAAAAGTTTAACTACAAAGAACAAATCTGTAATCACGAATACATTTATAAATCTCGCGGGCGCTGTCCAAAATTATAAACTATAGATATCTTTCGTGTATATATATATATATGTGTGTGTGTGTGTGTGTGTGTGTGTATGTGTATGCACGAGAAAAATATACATATATATATGCATTTTTTATGTACAGGAACATCCATCTGGTGGCAGCCCTAGACATTCGATAGCTTCGAACAACAGCTCAAATCCATCAACGCCGCCGAGTCCAGCCCACGATCATGGATCATCATCGTATGATTCGTAGATTTATTTAACACTTACGGAAACCGAAATAAAAGTGGTATGTACCTAATGCATACTTGAAATACGATCAATTTAGTATATACATATACACATAGATATATACATACATATGCGCGCATGCGCATCCTTATATTATATATGTGTATATATGTTAAGCTCGTATTTTTACATATTTTTACATATTTTTACTATCTCCTTTTTCATTCTCCATCTGCTTTTTTTATTGTTGAGAACGCATTTTGATGCGAATCATCGCGTTGACTAATGAATATTGCCAATTTTCAAAACATAGCTATCAAATAATTTGAAATTTAATTTTAATGTTCAAGCCTAACATATATAGTCAGATATTCGTATGATGTACTTTGCAGAAAATTAGTACTCGAGTTTGATCTTCGAACTGGAAAAGTGGAAAATTTTCACGCGATATTTGTCGTGCAATATAATTACGTATATTTAATATTATACAGTATATGAGTCTCAAACAAGTAATATATTGTCATAATAATACGGTTTGACGGGTGCACTGGTACTCTGTGTAATGCGATTATTTATATATATGTATATACATGTACATGTACATATACATACATATGCACATATATATACGTATATATGTATATAATATATATGTATGTATGTATATGTATGTACGTATATATGTATGTATGTATGTATGCATGCATGTATGTATGTATGTATGTATGTATGTATGTATAAATGAATGAATGAATGAATAAATGGATGAATGGATGAATGAATAAATGAATGTATATGTATGCGTGTATGTATGTATGTATATGTATATGTATAATACAGTCAATTTTCTTTACGAAATGCAACAGTGTATTATTATAATTTTCTGATTTTTAAGAATTTATATGTAATAATTTATAATGCACTCTTAACGAAGAAATGAATTATTAATCATAAATTATTGTAAATATTTTGACGATTGTTAAGCTCGTTTTGCGATGCCATATCTATTTCTTTCGATAATTGTCATTCTTTTTATCTTGACAAGAATATCTTCAGATTTTATATAACAAAAAATTGGAATCTCAGTCAAATTAACTAGCAATAAAATATAAACTATTTAATGTATTGTACGTATTCTCGATTTTAGAAGTAAAAAAATAGTATCTGCGAACATATAAATATAATCATCGTTATAACCGGAATAGCTGCGCGATTTTTACGATTCTTAATTAATCTCGCGCGAGGAGTATCTTAAGGAGTTTGTCCACCATCGTGCTCTTAATTCTCGCAGGTATGAGAGGCAAAAAAACAAAGGAAAATGATATATCATTTTAATTTTTCTATGTGCAAAACAATAATTTTCCAGTTATTATACAGAAACGACATAGTAAATGTTTTCATTCATATTTTTATGAAGCATTTCTTTATTTATAAAATTTTACAATGATAAGTTTTTTAAATCAGATGTAATAGAATTTACAAAGTTAATAATCATCATTGCCATATATATTTGTTTTTTCTTAGATTCATAAAGATATATGTAAAAATCGCGCTTTTTAACTTTGAATTTTTTTAAACAAATTAGATTAATTGTGCAAATATGTTATACCACAAAGAGTGTAGTATTCAATTTTTACGTAATTCATAGCAATTTTGTTAAAGTGAACATGAATAAACTCCTTATGATAACATATTACGCACACACATAACGAGATTATTATAGATATATTTATATCAAATGTACCACATAGACTACGGTCGGGGAGACGCTGGGGATGCTTTGATTGACTAATCAGGACAAAAAGAATAAAGATTTTTTTAGTCTTCCCGACCGCAGCTGTATACAGATAATAGTTCTTTCGCGATAATTCGAATTTTTTGATAAATAAATTTAATAATCAAGTCGAAAAGTTTATAATTTATAAAATTAGATCTCGCGTGACTATTCCGTTTGTGACGTTAAGACGCAAATTAGATACAGTGCGAATCGATTCGATGCCTTATGACTAATGTTTTCTATTGCGTCATAATGCACTAATTATATATGGTATTATTTGGCGTGTGAATAATAGAATCGTGTAATGTGTTGCGAGCTCTTGCTGATAATAATAGTTATTAAGAAAGGTTTTATTGCACTCACATGTACACGCTATATACATATAGGGTGTCTTGTCGTATCAAAGGTACACGGCAGGAATATGTATCGTGTGTATATTGAATGTACTCCAACTGGAAATAGAACGAAAAAGTATTGTCTTTTAACAATTTATCCGTTTATTCTTTGATCGAAGTCGTAATTTTTCATCAATTAATATATCTTTCTTAGTGCGGATCATTTGATAATTCCAGTGCGAAATATAAGAAAAAAACTATTACGGTTTTGACGATTACCTATAAAAGATTACACTTAAATATGTTTTAAATATAAAACTGTATTGAAATTAAGAAAAATGTTATAAAAAAAGAAAACGAGGAAATATTATCATTGAGTCTAGAAAACCTAAATTATTTTTAATAGATGAGAGAAGAACTTAGGTTTTAAATAATGTGACGTACATGTTACGAATTGCAATGCTTTCATTACTTTTATATAATAGTGTACAAAATGTGCAAGATCCAATACGTAAGATCAGAGATGGGACAGATTTTTTTATTTCGAATAAGTACATTTGTAATTAATAATTATAATGAAATGATTTTTTGCTTTTGGTTTTTTATGGTTTTAATTACTCATTGATACAACTCAAGGAGGGAATTTAATTACCTAAATTTAAATTTTTATTCAAAACGCGCTTTGAGAAACAATTAAATGTGTACATTTTAAAATATAAGAAAGATATATACATTTATATATATACATTTACTAAAAAAACAGCCATGAGGAAATCATCATAAGGATTGGTACAAGAAGACAACTGTCTCAGGATACTATGCCAGTAGCTTAAGTACGATATAATATTACTTAATGATCAAAAAACTCGAACAAATTGCTATAATTTCACTGATTGTAGTTTTATGTTGTGCACATCTTTTTTCTAACTTAACTTTCTCAAATTTATGAAAAATTTGTAAAAATCTGCAAAATTAAAAAGGTTGGATTATTCAAAAACATAATTGAATAAGAACACGAAGGTATCGCGCGACATTTGAGAAACATTAATTGTACTTTAAATACCTTTATATATATTTGCTCTCTCCTTCTATATTATATAATAAATACCTATCATTATAAGATGACTATTATAGATCTAATAGTCTTATTCTAAATCTAAATGGAAGAAAAAATGTTATACTAAGAAACGGTTAGTATTATTGTCGTAAACAATTGTATCGTACATATAATGCACTGTTATCCGTACTAAAGTAAACGCAAGTGAAATGGGATTTAGAACGAATTATAATGGCAATCGAAAGAGATACGAAATGGACGTACCACTGTACTTACCGATAGAATTCAATAATCAGCCTATCTTCCGTTATTATTGCTTAAGGGTTTAGAGGTGAGAAATATCGACTGTTCATATATTATTGTCATTATCTCGTCATTTTCGTCAAGTTCGGCGATCGATGTATCGATATACGAAAGGAATTGTCATTCCTGTATATATAGCATTGATTTCATATATCTTTATAAATAACGCAGTTTTGGTCTTTTCGAATCTATTTAAAAGATATAGAAAAATTCTTTACAAAAACTTACATATTACGGATCATCTTGATCTTGAATTATGTTGTAGAGTGTTCATTCCTGGGTAACATGCGCTTGGAATCAACCTGTAGTCTGTTACATAATTTTTGATATTTTATGTTGAAGTTCAATAATTTTTACTACAATGAGAGTATATATATAATATATAAGAAAGCAAATAGAAGATATGACTTTAACTTTGACATATGTTGTCAATGATTTTGATTAATGATATTGATAATTCTAAATATGTGTACATGTACATAAGATGTACAAAAGATGTAAATCTGTGCAATCTGCATTTAATTTTGGATAAACCTAACGCCCGCAGTAAATTAACTTGGAAAATACATAACTCATAGAAATCTAAACGAAAATAAACATTATAACAGTGTTTTGGAAAGCTTTACATATTAGCTATCAGAATCTGGAGTAAATAAAAATAAGGAATCCTATTTGAAAAAAATCTTATCTTGGCTTTAGTAACGTAATCCAAGGTCAAACTGTTAACATCATTAAATACATTATTTTGTATCCTGCAACTTTTATCTAAAACATTTTTCTATCAAATGTATGCTTTTCGAAATATCCAACTATCTCAACATATTTTGGATATTCTATATATGTATAAAAATTTTTTAAGAGATGATTCTTTTCAGTCTTAATCCCACACAGAAAAATATATTTAATAGATATCTATCAAATATCTACATATTTACACAATGTCCATGTCTACTATAGATAATTAACAGATATCTAATAGAATGTATAAAATATCTATATCCCTAAATAAAAAGAATTAGCGGAGATATCTACTGGATGTGTATATATTATCTACATATCCGTGGATGTCTTATGGATATTTATGAAATCTCGTATGACGGACATTTGGATATTCGAATATTTGGAAGTAGATATCTAATACAAATTATGTTCTGTATGGGTTGATAGCTATATATCTTTAACTTAAAATATCTCGGGAAGAAAGCGCTGCTTGATTCCACATATATATTAATTAGGAATAAATCCTTTATAATATACATATTTCAAGATCAAGATAAAATAAATATAAATCCGTAATCCGCACATGCATGTGCTATATATATACGTATATATATGTGCGTTTTTGTAAAGAATTACCCAAGATATTCCCAATGACCTCAATTGATTTGCAAGCCTATCATTATTTATATTAGACATATTTTATGGGGCTACTAAAATAGAATATTAATCAATTTATCGTTTCACACATAAAAATAACGATATTATATAGATATTGTTTTTTATCAAATACTGAAATGTACGACATTCTGTACGACAATAGACCATACATTATGTATACAGATTGTACGAACATGATTAGCATTTTTTATATAAATTGACAATTATCTTTTTTTAACCCTGTATAATCCAAACATTTTTTTCATATTTTAAGCAATAATGTTACTTTGTATTATCATTTTTGCAATGATGTAAGGAAAAGAAATTGTTATAAAACCGAAAAACATTATTTTTGTCTTGTATGATTAATTAATAATTAATTTCTTTTTTTGGGAGATAATTTTGCTCAAACTAAAATCAAAAAATAACAGCATATAATGTCAATTACGTATTGTTTATAGAACAAGGTGTACGTTAAAAAATGCTATAATAATTGGGTTATAGAGGGTCAAAGAAATACAGCGTTTTACTCTATTGTTAATCTTTATTGGTATATGACAGTAAGATTATATTATTCATCACTTTACATAAATTAGATTAGTTTTCTTTTTCTATCTCTCTTTTTTTTCCTCTTTTTCTCTTGTCTTTTCTTTTCTTATCACTTTCTTTCTCTCTTTTTCTTTTCCTATCTTTTCACTTTTTTCTATTTCATAGATATTTTTATATTAATAACGTATTATTTGCAATATTTATTAAAAACGTGTAGTAAAATATGATTTGCGCATTAAATAAAAGTTGTATTTTATTGTAAAATATTGTGTGCGAGCTATTATTAGCCAGAAAAGAAACCAAACTTTATGTAACTTATGTTTTAGTATTTCGCCGTATATAACGAATGCCTGTCTGTAGATTTTATAATATTTATATTACTCATTTCTTATCTTTTTCTCGCGTGTAAGACTTCGAAAAAGAAACTAGCGCCCGCACGCGAGACATATGTACTGTATTTTTTATTTTACCACTTGGAGAGATAAGTTAATTTTTTCTTGTGTAGAACTATATTAATAAAAATAAAAAGAGAGCCCACACGTACTCATTGTATTTTTATTTTTATCTTGAAATACATTATTTGTTTGTTTAAGATAAAAGCATAGAATTAAGAATTTTCTTATAAATTTTATGTATATCTAAATTATGCATATAATATATTAACATAATTAAAAAGTTTTCTCCCTCCCCCTCCTGAATGATATAATTTCATTTAATAAAGACGCTGAAAACTTCGATAAAGGACACATCTGGAAGATAAAATCTGAAACAGAAGATATTTTTTCATGAGATAAAAGGATATAACTCTTAAAATATTACAAAATTAAAATATTATTTTCAGATAGCAAATACTAATATATATAATCATAGCATTCAGAAATTTTGGTGGTTGTTGTAACATCATTTTAATTTTGGCTATATATAAGATGACGAATAAGAATCATTTATATATTATATGTATAGAAAAAAATATCTTCATACAATTTAAACTGCTATTATTTGAAAATCATATACAATTTAAATAATAAAATAAATATTAAATTGTTATTCTACTTAAATTTTAAACTGTCAATGATAATCAGTTAGCAAATACTGGCATTCATAAATCTTAGTGGATAAATATCATTTTCAAATATATTATAGTTAAAAAAATGAGATGTAATAAATAAAAATTACCTATACTCTTTGCCACTTGATTACAAATTCCATGATTTCACTAAATAAATTTCTGAAACAGATAGAAAAATTCTGTGTTTGTTAATAATGAATATTATTTAATAATAATATGTTACATTGGATTTTAGAATCAGAAGTAGCAAATTAAAAAATCATGGTATTCAGAGATCTTGATGATAACATCATTTTATTTTAATTTTAATATATAAAAAATAGTATAGAAGAGAATATAAAAATTAAAATACCTTTTATAAAACTTTAAAGTGCCATTTCACTTAGGAATTATGTAAAGGAGACCTATAAATAATAGAATAAATATGTTAGTTAAGATCATGCTATTTTTCTACTTAAAATTTAAACTGATATCAATAATCAGTTAGTAAATATTATATAAATCATGGCACTCATAGATCTTGGTGGATAAAACTATCATCATTTTAATACATATTATAATTTTATAATTGAAAAAAATTAATCCTAATAAAAATTACCTAGTTTTTGTCGTTTAATCACAAATTGTATCAGTTTAGGAAATTTCTGAAACATAAATAAAAAATTCTATGTTTGTTAACGAAGAATATTATTTATAAAATGTTTATGATGAATTTTATAAAATCAGAAGTAGCAAATTGAAAAATCATGGCATTCAGAAATTTTGGTGATAAATATAACATCATTTTATTTTAATTTTGATATATAAAAAATAGTATAGAAGAGAATATAAAAATTAAAATACCTTTTATACAATTTTGAAGTGTCATTTCACTTAGGAATTATATACAGGGGACCTATAAACAATAGAATAAATATGTTAGTTAAGATTGTTATTTTTCTACTTAAAATTTAAATTAATATCAATAATCAGTTAGCAAATACTGTATAAATCATAGCACTCATAGATCTTGGTGGATAAACCTATCATCATTTTAGTACATATAATTTTATAGTTGAAAAAAAATGAATCCTAATAAATAAAAATTACCTATAATTTTTGTTGTTTAATCACAAATTGTATCAGTTTAGCAAATTTCTGAAACATAAATAGAAAATTCTATGTTTGTTAACAAAGAATATTATTTATAAAATGTTTATGATGAATTTTATAAAATCAGAAGTAGCAAAGTGAAAAATCATGGCATTCAGAAATTTTGGTGATAAATATAACATCATTTTATTTTAATTTTGATATATAAAAGATGATATAGAAGAAAATAAATAAAATAAATAAAATAAATAAAAATGAATTTAGAAATACCTTTTTATTTTAAAATGTCATTTCACTTGGAAATTGTAAACAGACAACCTAAATAATAAAGTAAATATATTAGTAAAGATTGCTATTTTTCTATTTAAAAGTCAAATTGATGTCAATAATCAGTTAGCAAATACTATACAAATCATGGCACTCATAGATCTTGGTGGATAAAATTATCTCATCATTTCAAACATTTTATATATCATATAATAAATCAATTAATAAAAAGAAAAATTACCTAATAATTTTAATCCTCCTTTAGATTAATTATAATTATATATCAGGAATGTTTTTTAATTAGTTTTTACCTAAAAATAAAAAAAAAGATTAAATTTTATACAAGACATTAGATAATTTAGTATTCCCTCCATTATACAAAATATATATAAAAGCTTACCTATTATATTGCTATAATGTAATCAAAATATGAAATTATAGAAATTTTGATTGAAAAATAACACCAGACATATCTGCAAAGTAAAGGTGCACAAGGCAATTCATCTAAGCGAATAATAATATATCAAAACAATAATATATATATAATATATCAAAACAAATAATTTCACACAGCTAGAGCACATTTACTTCACAGGATATGTCACCCATAACAAATTATGTTAAGACATATATTTAATAAAGTATACAAATTAATCAGCCTTCTTCGTAGTTCGTGTTTTTTTAGCAGGAAGGGGTTTCTGGGACTGCAGCACAGCACTAGCTCGTCGCAGTGCAGCCTACGAAACATGTTGCATTAGTAACATCAATACTGAAATAGTTATTCCAATAAGTAACAATTAATAAATTAATTCATATACCTTGGTAAGATCTACACGATACTTGTTCTTCGTTAAGAGTGTCTTTAATTTATAAAGTGAACGACGAGCACCCGCCTTCATTGTACTCCTGACAGTAGCCTTAGCAGGCTTGTTGACTGCCTTGGCCTTCTTGTAGACAACTGTGAATCCCTTCTTGTCGGGAGTATCAACAATACCTACACTCTTGCGATGGATCACACCAGAGTAGCGATAGCTGCTCTGGTTCGTTAAATTGTTGGATTCCTATACATTCATTAATATAACTTTGTTATTGGATCACTTTTGAAAATTGCAACTAATAATGTTTGTAAGATATTGCGAGTTACGAACTGTGGAAAATGGCTTCTTGATGTTGCGCTTTTTAAGGAGAAAAGCATTGTTGTCGCGGATTATCATCCAATTCAAGTGTGAAGACATTTTGGACTCCCTATAACAACCATATTATTACGTGCTTCTTTAAATTATATTCAGATACATATTTCTTTATTAGATTTACTTAAACTACATAAGGTTTGCTGATGGGTTACGTATGATGTATGTAACCCTAAAGAAAATAATCTCCTATAAATATAACCGTATTGCAAAATACTTGATAACTTTAAGAAAGTATCGCGATTATAAAATAAATATTCCAATGTAAAAAATTATTAAAAAGATCGAATAAAAAGGCGAAATTATACGTACCACGTGGATCAACAAGAGGAAACGATCAGAAAGGAATTTTCAAGATGGCAGGAAGAAGAATCACGGATTATCTCGAATGTAGAAAGAACTACTCGCTCAAAATTTTTCTTCGATTCTAGCGCCATCTGGCATTTGATATACAACTTATGCTTCTAAAAAAAGCGCAATTTTTAAAACATACCATTTATTTTCTTACACCTTATAATTCCTACAGATATAATAAATAATAATAAAATTTATAATTTCGCAGATGTAGCTTATTTAAAGATAGTCAAGTTGATGATGACGTCATTTAATTCTTAGGCAATAGGTGGCCGATATTGACCCATAACAAAATTTCTTGTATCTTAAAATTTTACAGTAGATTTTAACTTCACATGTATATGTAAGTATTCTCTTAAATATTTTTTTCTTAAAAATATATATTATTTACATAAGTACACATATAAATAATATATGTATAAATATATATTATCTATATATGTCTTAATATATATTATTTACATATGTATATATGTGTGTATAACAATCAAGACAAAAAGGAAAAATATTTCCAAAATAAAAATTATTGATATTTTTTTACGATATAGAAATATAAATGAAACATTGGTCTTGATTAGATATATCACACGAGTTTTTTAAATATCCTTAAAACATGAGTCACACGAGCTAATAAAGAGTTAAATGGACGCTTCATCAAACGGTAACTCAGAAAAGATGCTCGCTAAATCAGTTTTATCATATTCGTCTAATTTTTCTCGTCTTTCCTCAGGACAAATGGTTTGAAAGTCCTGCGGGATAAAAATCTCTGTCTCGGACATGTATCTTCTATCGTCTTCGGAGAAATGCTGCAGCTCGCACCATCTCGTCGCCACGTCCTTGCACGCGCATTTCCTGAACGCCAGACAGTGAATATGACGTAGCTTCTCATACTTGATCCTCATGAATCCCAATCTGCTTAGCGTATACCTCCAAGACTTCATCAGCTTCGCGTTCGCGCCGACGTGCTTCGAATCCGGACTCACGATGATCAGCAAGCCACCGACCTTCAACACGTCGTACGCATTCCTGCAGCAGATGTACCTTTGTTTCGGACACGGCAGATATTCCAGCAACAGGGAGAATACCACGGCGTGGAACGAGTTGGCGGGTAGCTGATGAATCTCACGTGCGTCCTGTGAGAGAATTTTCTCCTTTCCAATCGCGACATTTAGGAAATCACAGCGAAAAACTCCTCCTGTCGCGGGAATTAAATCTATCGCAGTGACGTCGAATGCATCATCGACGTTTAGAGGATTGTAACAACTTCCTACGTCCAATACCGATATTCTTCGCTCGTGAGAGTTTACTAACTGATCTTCTACAAGATCGCTCTCGGGTGTACGATTCTCAACATCTAATTTTTTCAGAGCCATTTTTGCGTTTATGTCCTGTTCTCTCTTATCATACTTCTTTTTACCACCGTGAAGAAAGTACTCCTTGCACTGGGTTTTTATCCATTCCATTCTGCAATACGTTCCATTTTTTAAATTATTATCCACCCAATACGTAGTAGCCAATGTCTGCATAGATATAGCATATTCCTGAAATTGCAATAAGATACTAATAAAATTTGTTTTCCATATCGAGCTAATAAAATTAAAAATTATCTATCTGTTATTAATATGTATTATTAAGACTAGGTTGTATCAACATTATTTTAGATTTAAGGGAGACTTAAATATATATTTATCTTTATCTTTCTTTGTAAATAAATAAAAATAGATATATATTTAAATATTGCTTAAAGTCAAAATAATATTGGTGCAATTGGGCCTTACAAGTAAAATTAATAAGTATTACAATAAATAAATTATTAGCAAGTATTAATTAATAAGCATTAAGATAAACAATATGTATTATTAATAAATATTATTATTAATAAATATTAAGATTAATAAAGTATTAAGATGAACAATATGTATTATTAATAAATATTATTATTAAAATTAATAAGTATTAAAGTAAATAATACGTATTATTAATAAGCATTAAAATTTAATTTTACGCAGCGCACAAGCGAACCTGCAAAACATCATTTCGCGCCACATGGCGCTCCCACGCGATTTTGGCGCCATATTGATGACACTCGACGCGCAACAGGGCGTGAGTTCCCTTCACGATATCAGCTAAGCGTTTATGTTCCTCGGTCGCCATTAGATTTACTCGACGGACGTGACTTTCTTTCTCAACATCGTCCACGTATTTTAAGCACAATGGCCAATATTTCACAATTATTTCGTGCGTTCGATCTCAATCGGAGCAGCAAATTCACGTGTTCCATTCGAACCTGGACGTAGAATAAATGTAGAAATTTTCGAATTCACATTCGTTGCCGACGATCCAACGCATACATATGTATACACACATACCAGACCGTTCCATCTGGAAACAATTATGCATGCGCATTGCGACACGTGCGAATAATGCTCGTGTATCTCGCAAAAATATTTTGATGCATAAAAAAAATTTTTTAATGCCGATAAACTGCGTACAAAATGCGTATTTCCTTTTTTCAAAATTAGATGAACGTAAGAGAAGCTAAAGGTCCATATTCTGAATCCTCTTTTATCGATAAAAGTGCCTCTAAAAGTGGCTTATAGCCAATCAAAAGGCTTATAAGCCACTTTTAGAGGCACTTTTATCGATAAAAGAGGATTCAAAATATGGACCAAAGAAAATGAAGACGCCATATTGTTGACACCAATCACGCCTCGTTCGAAACGTCAAAGACCAACAACATGGCGGGACAAGTCAGTTTCGTCTTTCTCCATCTCCCCCACTCGCTGTCGAAATTCAGCGGATATTTCACACCCGGTTCGATGTTCGATCACTTCCTAATCCGTGGGATAACGCAGATTAAACTCTCACCTCGTACTACGTAATCCGCGCAGAAAAAAACATCCCCATTGACGCTTCTTTCTCTCGACGCGAGAGCGATGTACGAGTGACATGGCGTAATAAAAGGTTCTCTTTGCACGACGCGTTATTAGGACTCGCTGCTGGCGACGATGCACGGTCCGGATAAAACGTGTCTGTGCTGTGCGCGTTGCCACCTTTCGCCAGAGCTGCTGTCACGGGAGCACGAGGAGGAGCACGCGAGGAGGCGAGGATTATGAGCATCGCACGTCGACGATCGTCCACGAGAGGAACGTCTCGTTGCTTCCCTCGCCGAGAATGACTTAGGCCAGCTCGTCGAAAACGAAGACTCCCCCCGAATCGGTATACGCGATGCGGAACTTACATTGGGCATGCTGGCTGTTTTGGGTGGGTCTACCGATGCTCGCAGCCTACCCTGTACCCACCTCACTCGCCGCAGGTACATTGTTTTTTTTTGCTCTTGAATTCTCCTAGTTTCGAGGGCCGTTGATGTGAAATATTACTCCGGACTCGATTGTTTTTCTATCTCTTTAAATTCTTTATACACATGCATACACGACATATGCTGTTTTGTAGACAGGAAGGAAGCACTTTTCTACTTCTCATTTTTCTTTTCTGTAGAAAGAGATGGAGAATCAATTGAAATGCACGAGAATGGGATTAGCTAACATTTAGAGTAACGGTTCTAGGTATTATTGGAAGGGGGATTGAATGAAACTTTATCATTGTTCCAGGTTCACCGCGCACTCATGCTTCTTGGGAACACTACTGGCGTTATGCGATCGCTCTATCTAGCGTCACCGCCACAGCGTTAACTTTGGCCGGCTGCCTCTGTTGTCAGAGGCATAGAAGACCAAAGGGATTCAAGGTAGTTTGAGGAGATCACTATCAGATTTTCTTAAGTAATGTAGAAAAAGTAATGTCATTGCTTTACAGCTCTAACATCAGTCTCTGCATTTTTTTAATTATAGGACAAAGCAGAGAAATACAATCAGGTAACATTGATCTTGCAGGTTCTTTATATCCTATTGCGTAAACTAAATAGGAATGTCCAAATAGGAATGTAGTTATAAAATTAATTTAGTTATTTCTAATGAAGGCTTTGTCTACATAAACTATAATTTATAAATTAATATTTATATGTAATTATATATATTTATTTAATAAGTTTTTATAGATAGAGTCTCTCTATGATTATAGTATAATGCATTCTATACAATATTATAGGACTAATTTATTATAATTTAACCTAGAGGAGATAATTATTTAAATTTTAAACAAATGGCTTGATTATTACAATTTGTAGTTTGTATAGTATTAAGTATAGATTTTAAGTTTCCTAATCATTTTTTCCAATATATTAATGAGTAGCATGCATAGTATGTTGTATGTGATAAACTTTTATTTTCATATCATCCAACAAGAGCGTAAAATGGCACTATTATTATTATTATAGGAATTCAAAGATGGGAGCAGTATAGAACAGGAAAGCACCTTTGGTCGAGCTGTTGAAGGATTGGAATTGGATGCCTCCAGGACATTAGCTGCTTCTGAGAGAGTCCAATTTGAACCTTTACCAGTTGACTCTATCGTATCTGGAACAAAAAGTACTCCGAAAGCTAAAGCAATACCTCTATCAACGCCACGTAACGAGGATCAAGATACGGATCGTTCTATCCTACAAGAGCCATGTAGCGAATGGTTTAATTCCAATGAACTTTACGTACCAAGAGAAAAACTCAAGTATCTTAGAGAAATAGGTCATGGATGGTTCGGCAAGGTCGTTGAAGGTCGGGCAGATTTGGAACAGTCGAAAGGAATATCGAAATCGGGTGGTGTCGTCGTGAGAATTCTCACCGAGGAGGCTACCACTAGGGAAAAAGCCTGGTTTCTCGGTGAGGCCACGCCGTACTTGAAACTACGTCATCAGAATGTTTTAGCTCTACTCGGTTTCTGCTTGGAAACCGATCCGTATCTTCTATTGTTTGAATCGTGTCCGGCTGGCGATTTGAAAGGTTTCTTGTTGTCAAATCGCGATACCACGTCAAGAGACGCACTTACCAAGGAAAATGTTCCAATTCGAATCGCGATAGAAATCGCGGCCGGTTTGAAACACATGCACAGTCACGGCTTCGCGCATACGGATCTCTCCGCGAGGAACTGTCTGATCGCTCCGGATTTATCAGCCAAATTGGGAGATTACGGTACTGGTGTCGAGAAATATCCCGAGGATTATTATATAATAGGAGATCGGGCTTTACCCATCAGATGGTCCGCGCCGGAAAGCTTAAATTGTACAGATACCACGATCGAAACACAAGAAATCACGTTGAAAGCCAATATGTGGAGTTACGCGGTTCTCTTGTGGGAGATCGTCAGTTGGGGCGAGAGGCCATACAACGATATGAACGACGAACAAGTTATTCAGATGATTCTATCTCTGAAGAAGCAAGTTTCACCAAACGGTACGCGACTGTTGCAAAGCTATCTCATTAATTGTCCGTCGAATATATGTCAAGTGACTCGTTTGTGTTTGAACGTCAATGCGAAAGATAGACCCTCCTTAGATGATGTGAGACAAATTCTTCTAAACGAACATTCGGTGCATGTGGATTTCGAACATCGCTGGGAAAGTTTGCGCGCGAACGCTTGCGGCAAGCAGCACGTACGAAGTGCCAGTTTGCAAGATTTACGCGGAAGCATCGATTCCGACTATTGGACTCACATCGTGGACGACGTGCCGACAACGGACACGTTACAGCAATCCTCGTTTCGTCTCGGACCAGACGAACAGGTGAGAAACATCCCCGGGATGAAGAACTCTGCGGTATTTCAGGAATCCGGCTCGGAAACCGAGGAGGAGAGCTGGAAGGGTCGAGTCGAAAAGGGTGTTTATACGGAAAAGGTGAAGCAAAAGTCCAAGTCCGTGACGGATCTTATGGTGCTCGTACACATCGATCCCGATTCCGATGCGGAGTGGTCAATGGGAGCGCAAATCTCATCGTCGGAGAAAACCGTCAAGAAGAAGTTATCTACAACCGGTAGCGACAGCGATCTAAAACATACCGTTCCCGCGGACGAGTTCGACGAGGCATTGAAGAAGTTACGGGATCCATTACCGAATAATAACAATAATAACGTCGCTAATAAAGTTAGATCGTTGGAAAATTTAGAACGACCGAAACTCTTGACTCTTACTATGGATCAGGGTCATACACCGATCTTACGGTTATTTTTGGACGACGCGGAAAAAACTCCTGAAGGCAACAACGACACGCTGTCCGAGACGAACGCGGATAACGCGCAGCGCAGTGAAAAGCACGTATTGAGACTCTTGTCGAAAGGAGATCCGGATCTTCCTCTTCTTCGTTATGTACCTGACCAAACATCCTTTGTCGAGGAAGACGCGGAAAGGAAAGAAGAGACCGATATACCATTCGTTAATAAAGAGACAATCGACGATGATATTTCCGATCGTTTCATCTCGAGTAACATCGAGACCGACCAACACAATGCGGTGGACGTTTTGCTCTGGAATCACGCATTAGACTCCGCTTTGGAACACAAGGTACCCGGTTTCTCGGACGAAGCGGAATTTAACGAGTACGTAGAATCGGCATCGACTGAACAAAGTAATAATGCACCGGAACTAACCGTGACCGCCGTATCTACGCCGGATGCATCGAACTTTTGTAACGTCTATTCGATTTATAGTACCGATGATAATTTTTCTACAGCGGAGAACGTGCAGGTGGAGCAAAAACTGTTGCCAGACGACGATGAGGAGCGAAAGCAACTGTCCACGCCGGATGACGAGCAGAGCTCCGATTCGGGTTTTCGGGACAAGGAGTCTTGCGAGGAAGAGGAAGCGACTTGTCTGCCGACGTCTGGCAACCTCTTGCCTTCGGCCAATAACGCCGCTACTTCCGGATCGTTCTACACCGAAGAGGAGCCATTCCAGATTCTACTCGAGCTAGATACTATTCTCGACGCGGAATATTACGCTACTGCCGGTCCTGAAAGTATAACAGAAGGTACAATTTCTACTCCCGGCGTTGACAAGAGCGTGTCGCCTTCGAAACGAAATGTTTCGAATCATATCTCTACGAATGTGAATGAATTGAATGTAGAAGAAGAAGTTGACGAATTGACACAAACGGTCGATTCGAAAGATAGCCCAGAGAGATCAAACACGATAAAAAATATCGAGGCGATGGAAAAAAACAATATAACTTATGAATGTAAAACTCAAGGATCTAAGGCTGAAGATGACGCTCATCGATCATACGATTCGGAAACGGAAATCTCTTTAAAAACGGATGCGAATACCATAAATTCTCAACGAGACGAGCAATGCTCGCAAGGGGATTGTGAAAACGAGGATGAAGACAGTTCCACAGTGAGTTTACGTAGCGACAATTCGTATGTTTCGTTCAACATGGAGGAGGAATTTGTAACTGCGATTCGTAATGAACTCAGGGAAAAATTGCCACAGGCTCAGATGCAGATTGTAGAATCTTTGGAAACTCACGATGACGAAAGCTCAACCGTCTCCAGCGATATGTACAGTAAACGATGGGACGACGAGGATGCTGAAGATTCAACCGATCAAATGGGCGGAGGTGTAGATATTTCGATCAGGTACGGTTTTTCATGGAAAATAAATTTCAATTTTAAATAGCAATTTGTCAATGTAACACCTAACGTTTTCTGTCTTCAGATACAATGTATACGGAACGCCGCTTAGTCCCATTTTAGAGGAGCGAGAGAGCACTGTCACTTCTGAGTCTTTAATATCAAATTCCAGGGAGGCGTCGATCATTTCGAGAGACTCGGTGCCGTCCGAGGATGTGTTATTAGTCGACACGCGTACCAACGAAATGATATTATTGGAAGGACTGGCAGAGCGATTACAGGAAGAAGATCGGGACACCACGAATGGCGATTTGTCCGAGGAGGAAAATTTAGATTATACTTGTTCGATGGCGCGTCCATTAGAGGATAAGTCGCGTGGAATCATGAAAGCGAGCGGAGGCGCACCATTACCAAGTCCTGAGGAAGAATCTAAATGGCAACAATTGCCTTCGTCCTTCCCGTTGCCTCTTCCTTTACCCTTGCAAGATGATCTAATGTCGACGAGTTTCGCCGAGCATGAATGTTGCAGTCAAGATGAAGATGAAGAAGAGGAAGAAGGAGAGGAAGAAGAGGAAGATGAAGAGGAAGACGAGGACAACAGTTCGAGTTCCGGTGAATTTGTGTGGAAGGTAAATCATTTCTTTTTTGTATAAAAAAGATATTGAATGTATAAATAAGTTTTCTACTATTTTTATGAAATTTATTATGTTAACAAATTATACACATACAGTTCAATCATAAAAATAATTCCCATTATTTTTCAACACTTCCATCTTTCAGGTAAGTTATAGATTCGGGATTAATAAAAAGTGTGCTGTTTACTTGCGATAAATTCATCAAGCCATTTCCTTATTTCTCTTCTTCACCTCTATCCCCCTTTTCCAATATACTCACGGAACATAGCGCTTTTAGATTATTGTTTATTCCGATGTAGCTTTGTCTGACAAAAAATTTAAAAATGTCGAAGAAGTAAAAAAATGACTTGATGAATTCATCACAAATAAATACTAGACTTTCTATCGATCTGGAATTATAACTTATCTGAAGAAAATGCTGAAAAATAATGAGAATTACTTTCATGATTAAACTGTACATGTATAATTCGTTAATAATAAACATTGAATAAAAAATAGCGGAAAATTTATTTATACATTTAATATATTAAAGACTTTTATATAACCGTTTTTCTAAATCTAAATTCACGCCTACAGAGATACAACGAACCGCATATCGAACAGATACGGATCAAAAGTACCACCACGAACGAAGATGACGAAGCGACGAGTACGGTGGTGAATACCGAATTGGAAGAGGAGTTGGGTGTCGATGAAGATGAAGAAGAGGAGGAAGAGTTTACGCCTTCGGCCTGGAATGCCTCTTTAGCACCTCATCGATCGGCATTGAGGTCTCCGGACAAAACGTTAAAATCTGGGGTAAGCAGCATTGTGGATAGATAAATAATACGATGTATACAACATTTTGTATGTGTTTGTATGTACATATGTATTAACAATGTCTTTTTTCATTCTTCTGATTGCTGCTTAGGATGAGTTGGTAGGTGTGTCGATTACTTAAGTACACAGAGCAATGCATGTAATTTTAACATACCTCTCGCGTGACTCTTTCCCTTGCAGACATTTAAATTTGAGGTATTTAGCGCCAGTACTTTTTTTTACAAACAATACAAACGCTAGACATACGTGAATATAGATGTAGTTTGGAGCGTATGTATTTTCTCATAATCGGACCGATGTCTATGCCATTTGTCCAGGATCAGAAAAAGAGCGTATGGTTCAAGAAGCAACGATACCATTGTGTGTATGAGTACCCGAAAGAAACACCACCTATAGACAATCAGGCAGACGTTACCACTAATTCAGAACCAACATCGTATTCTGGTACATATTGTACATTTTATGCATATGATGAATATTTCGTAAATATTTTCTAAACTGAACATCAGATTTAAATATCTATAATTTGAATAAAAATGATGCTTTTTCTATGTTTTAGATTGGGAAGAAATGATCAATGAGCCGCGATTAGACATGTATCCTTTAAATTACGACGATGCCAATCATACTGGTATGTTAGAGTACAAGATGAGAATTTTGTAGATATCACATGTGTATTGTAGAAATTTCTATATGTAACATATTACATGTTTATCTTTCTTTTCAGGAAACGATGAGTTTTTTGTTACCAGTTCGAATCGGCCCTTTCAGTTTCAAACTGGCGAGAGTAGGTGCGTCAGCCAATTTTTTCCCGGCGCGAATGCGACTTTATTGTCTGATGAACGGGATGAAACGGATAGCTGTCAACAAGAGCCGCACCAGAATAACATTGATTTCGCCAACGATTATGATCAATGTCAGCAGCACCAACTAGGAGAGTTAAGACATACTAGGGATCGTTTGAAATTAAATCTAGTATCATCGAATAGTATACCGTCCGTTCCGTTCGTTCCTGCAAAAGAGCCGCACGCGGAGCAGTTAGACATTAAAGAGAATCATGAATTGGAACTTGAGAACGTCATCGCGCAAGACCAATGTATCGTAACGAGTGACGATAACACGTTGCCAAAGGTGCCTCACGAAGATGTCCAGCCTGATTCATCTTCTACAAGAAATTTTCAGCGCGATAACTGGGAAACTCTGGGAACCACCGAGAAGTGAAGTGTTTCAATTCGTGCTACAATGAAACCTACCTACAATGAAACTAAAGTCTGTGTTGTGTTTTAAGAAAGAAACAATTTAGTCCGTCCGAAACAATCTCGTGAAAATGTCTCGTTGATTTTCATTAACGCATTTGATGAAGTTATCACCGATGATACCGAAATTACTCTCGATCGATCATCGTGTGACACGAACAAATGTATATAATTTGAGGAGGATGTAGCAGGTATTACTCGCGGCTACAGGTCAATCGGTTGTCTAGTGGATTTTGTTAGCGCGGAGTTGTTATAGTTGTACTCTATGTATAGTAAGTACGGAAAAAGCGTGTCAATATATAAATAATTGCGGCTTTACTGTCATTGAAGAAGCTTCCTATTCGCATGTGATGGTTTAGTAATCGCGATAGAACAAACAAGAAACGACAGAGGGACACTGTATAAAAAATGGACACAAGTATTAACTCTAGACAATCGATTCGTAGAAAAGCTACATCAAAGAATTGCGATAAACAATTCGTTACACGTGTAAATAGTTATTGTTCATAGCGTAATCGTTGAACGAGCAGTAGTGCCTATGTAGAACGACACGATTATTTTTGCGATTATCTATAAGAGACATATAACCGTCTTTCGCGTTATCTTTTCTTTTTTGTCCTTTACTGATACTCATTATCACACGATATTTCTCGATATTAAATATTATTAACAAATCCGCTCTCTATTGTGAAAATATTGTATAGCTGAATATACGGGATATATCATCCTACTTATAAAGACTCTTGTCTTGAGAAGAATTATGGAAAAAAATTATTTGCACGACTAATTTTTTACACGATATATACACGCTGTATCGATATATTTTTACTTTTCTTAGATCTGTGATGAGAAAATACTATGCGTAGATTGGTCCAATTTTATATTGAATTTCAGAAAAAAAATTGAAAATACGCGAATTACGTTTGAATTGGAAAATCGCGTATATCGTACTAAAGCGAGAATCTGCCAACGGTGTTAATTTTTTTCGAATATACACGTAATACGAGATTACGTTACAGAAACGTTTGCCTTTTCTACGGTGGTATATGACAAGTGTCTCGAATTTATCATTTATTTTTATGCTAATGAAATAACTTTGTGCCCAACTATTTTTCGCTTCAGTATACTATACTGTGCGAAAGTATACAAGCATTAATAAATCTACAATATGTGGTACATTATAAAAGATATTTCTATAGATCTCTAAAATATACTCGCGAACGCGCGATAAATATTAATACGATCGTATAAATACTATTTTAGAGAGATTTTTACAAGTATTTATTTGCGATAGTGTATATTCCATTGTATACTTATTCATACTGGACACACGGATAAATCATTGAAAGCAGAACGAATCGACGAAACAGAATATTAAACGTAGTTGAGCGTCGTGGAAACTGTGCGAGTTTTATGTCACTATTGTTTCACGAATGCGCGCGATATTGAAAAAGTTATACGAACAAACCGCTATTATAATAGTACCACGAGTGCTCCATCACGTCTCTCGCTATCACCACACTATTATTATTACTATTAATACTGCTTTATGCTCACTATATAAAATGAAATAGAGAACAATTAATATATTGTTATACAGAAAGAAGTACTATTTATTCATCGACTCCCTAAGTATATATTTTTATAAATGACCTAAAATTTTATATTAATTTTCAATTTTTATTTTCACAGCAATAAATCGCGATATGTACAAAACTTCGGTATTCTAGATAAATCTATACATTTATACATCGCATTTTATAATTATGTAACTGAGATTTATGGAAGTTTTTACAATATGATACTTTCATTTGCTTTATAGCTCGAACAAATTGTTTTCTTTTTTTTTCAATCTCTAATAACAACTTTGAGGAATGAGAAAAATACTTTATAAATGACGTTGATGATTACGCCACAAAATAATCTGTCCGTCGTGATCCGCGGACGCAAGTAAGGATTCATCATAATTAAAGGCTAAAGCTAACGCAGGTGTCGCGTGACCAAGTAATCGATTGATTCTAGCGGCCTTTCCCTCCCTCGCTGAATCCAGCAAGTGAACGGCTCCGTCTTCTGATCCGGTAGCTATTAAACATGCACC
Source organism: Camponotus vicinus (assembly GCF_025532165.1). NCBI lineage: Eukaryota > Metazoa > Arthropoda > Insecta > Hymenoptera > Formicidae > Camponotus > Camponotus vicinus. Next base: position 13,787,325 of record NW_028141956.1, on the reverse strand, counting down.
CATTTGTGGACAGAAGGTAGATCTCAATGGATAATGCCTATAAAAATATCATATACAAATATAAAATGATAAGATTTGCTTGAATTTTACGTTAGAAAGCTATAAATAAATTAATTCATAAATATGCTCAATTAATAAATTGAGAAAAAAAAGATTTATGTATATATGTATATTTATCTTGCTTATACTTAAAATAACTGTTGCTAACTGTTGTTGTAGATATATCAACGTTCAAATATTGAATACGTTCAGATTCACAATTGATAATCACAATTGATTTTATGCAAGTAAAAATACCTAATTATATATATATATTTTTTTTTTTCTATGACATGATACTTCATCCAATATAGAAATCCATAGAAAAAAAGAACATTTATAAAAAAAAAGATGAATACTTAATATTCTTACACTGTGATCATAAGTAACAATATATTAAAGTGGAAAACGAAGAATATATATATATATATATGTAACAAAATATTACCTATGCTTGATAGGATACTTTTTCCAAAAATATAGAGAACCATGATTGTCTGCGACACGATACAATAACACGGCGTTACATGCGCTGCTCACTAACAACGCTGCCCAAGGAGCATCTTTCGATAGCCAGGAGCGCCAAGAAAGGCTGGTTATCATTCCGCCGGTCTCTTGCACTCGCTGCAACTTTGTCAACCGTCCTACACCGGGTTCCAATCGAAAAGACACTACAACACCTCTATCATTGCCCGCCCAAATCACCGAACCGCCGCTGCCCTCGCAGGCGAGGGAAAGAATCTAGAAAATATATTACAAAATATATTACGGTAATTATATTACAGTAATTTGTGTGTATAAACCTTCTTTTTTTATAATACATTTTTCTCGAGAAGTAATAAACCGACCTTTCCACCAATTTTGCAGGATCCACCACGCATATATATACCAGTGGACACGTTCAAGATCTGAATCAGTCCTTGGGAATTACCGGCCACGATGAGATTATTATTGGCGGGTAAAAAGTTACAGCACAAAACTTCCGCTCGCTGTTGATCGTTTACCACTCGTAGACAAATAGGCTCTACGTCCTGGCATATTTTCCAGAGTCGTATTGTCGTATCGAGAGAGGAAGAGACTATTAGATCATTACTGATGCTCCAATCAAGCGCAGTCACGCCACCAGAATGACCTTCTAATAAAGCAACGACTTTCGGAGGTGAGCCAATGACTTCGCATATAGACAGCATACCATCCAACGACGCGCAACACAATTTGGATCTATCATTATTAGCGAACTTCAGCATCGTTATGGCCGCCTTATGCTGATCGAAAACATGATGAACACCGGCGAACGCGAAATTTTCCGCTGTAGACTTTCGTTGCACGAGGTGATGCTTCAATCTGCCTTCTGATGAATCCTCACTAATTGTATGACTTCCCATGCTATTTTGTTCCTGTTGTTTCTCCCCATAACGTCGGTGTAATAATTCCGATCGCAATTTCAAATATTGCTTGCTGATTTCAGGATCTCTGGAAGGTTTCTCACGAAGTAGTTGATTTCTTCGACGAATATATAACATACCTGCGACAGGATATCGAATGTATTAAGTTTAATCATTTCTTAAATCATCAATTATTTCTTAACATACACATATATGCATACAAATGAAACATTACATACCCAGACTAGGGAGCTTGTTAGCTCGTAATGCATTATACTTTGCATCAAGCGCAAAAACCTGTTGATGCCACATAGTGGTCATTTTTCAATGTGCTAGCTTTGATACTAATTTGTAATTCTGTCATCAATGTACCTTACGTTTCATAATGTATGAAAGGAGTATCTTTTTTTTAGAGATATGGATATCTTTATCAACTGTAAAAAATTCATTTTATACATATAATAAAATTCCATATGTCTAAATCTGCGTAAACAGCTGCCAAAAAAGTGAGAGTAGAACAAGATCACATTATATATTATTTTCGTTCTTATTTTTGTTTGATTAAATGTTGCCTATGAATACATTCTCTTTTTCGAGAAAAAGACGCTTTATTTTTACACGAAACTTTTCATCTTAATATCGGGCATTAAAGAAACTATCGTGATCGTAAACTTTTCGACGAACATCATTATAGCATTCGATTAATTATTTTTCTCAATTTCTTCTAGTTTTTTTTACGTAGTGCATCGTCAACCGATTTTATATTTTACATTTTTGACACCTTTTACTCCATAAAACTTATATCTTTTCTTTCTTCTTTGTATTGATCTTATATATAACCTTTCACTTTCTTTCAATATTCCTCATATTGTATTCTTGCTGTAATTACTCTTTGTCTCTGTATTTTTATTTTATTTGTATTACTCTTTGTCTCTGTATTTTTATTTTATATAATTTTACCTATTTCTTTGAGGAAAGTATACATAGTTCTTAATGGTTTCAAATTAATTTCTTTTAACCATTTATCTATGTCGGTTCCTTTTCCATTTTTGTGTATTTTGAGGTTATGTTTTCCAACAGTCCTTATATATATATATTCAGCCACACATATTCACATACACACACGACGCGAGGTGACAGATAACACGCACGCAAGGCATTATTTCGTGCCACGTGCGCATGCGTCCGTTTCACATGTGTAAGCGTTTCTGATATCTCTGCATCAATTATATATATATTTTATTTCGATAAAGAGATATTATGGGAAACCTTGCGGAAAAAAAGTAAAAAAAAAAAAATATATATATATATATATATATATATATATATATATATATACATATATATATACATATATATACACATATATATATATATGTAATATATATATATGTATATATGTTATTATTGTAATATTATGATACATGCATATATATTTATTTATATGTAATATTATGATACATGATATATTATTATATATTGTTAGCATAAATCATAACAAAAAAATATTAATAACTTATATACGAGTCTCAACGAAAGAATGATCTTAGCACGTGTGTTAAAATTGATCACGTGTTCAATGACATACGCATGCGCAAAAATCTTGTTCAAAGATTCATCCTTTTGTTCTGTATATATATATATATATATATATATATATATATATATATATATATATATGTATAGATATATACATAATATAATTATTGCACAGTGAATTAAAAAATAAAATTTCAAAAATAGCTATCTTGTATACATACAACTATCTATCAACAAGTTAACTAGTCTTAACAATTTAAAAAACTTTATAATAGTGTAATAATAGTGTACTGGAATGAAAATAGATTTTGGAAGATCTTTGGAAGAATCTTGGAAATAACTGTCAAACGCAGGATTGAAAAATACAAGTGTGCACCACGGGTATGTAAATCACTAGACTTCTTTAATACATTTATTCTTATATATCCATATTTATACACAGTAGTAGCTATTATTATTATTATTATTATTATTAATTATATAATAGCGATAGTGGCGTAATGCATTTTGCATTCGCATTTAATCGGTTAATATTTGACAAAAATACAAAAATTATTAATGTATAATAGTTATATACCAGAACAAACGTGCTTACTCTGAATCTCATCTTTCTTTTTTTTCTGTTTTTTTTTACTTAACTTCTTCGCATTATATTTTGCATCCCTTCTCTCTCTCTCTCTCTTTACTTTCCATTATACATTACACTTAGTATACTATTTTTTTTCTTTTTTTTTCTATTACCCTAGATTGATTCGAGTATACACGAAAAGTGCGATTGGACTAAAACATACACTAAGACAAAACGAAAACGTTATTTGTGATTCTCTCTCGACTTGGTTTTCATCAAGTCGTTTTTTTTTTTTTTTTTTATTTTGACGCTCGATTATGTTCGAACGTGTATATTAAAGTCAGTTGTTAGTAGTCCACATATTCGTGGGGACTACGACGAAGACAATGTAGTCTGATGTCTTTTTTTTCCAGAGTTGACGAGTATACAGATTTATACTTTTTTTTCCCTCCGAAAAAAAACAAGGAAGCTAAACTACATTTGGTCTTCAAAGTTCTTCAAAACGCATCCTATATATTCATACCGCATTTATACGAGTTTATGTGTGTGTATGTATTTATATATTTATATATTTATATATATGCAGTCGCTATAACGAGAGTTTACTTACAACTATTTACTTCTCGCTTACATTAGCGGTATCTCGTAAAGCTTTGACGACCGTCTCACAGTCGGTCGGTCCATTCGTGCTAGAAGAAACATTATTACTCCTCACGTTTATATTGTACACGCGCAAACTGTAACAATTCTCTCTCACAGCACCTTTGTGAAAACGCTTCATGTACATTTTTTTCTTTCGTTCGTGCGTTACACTTGACCGTACTCTTGCTCTTTCACTTTTCTCTTCTCTCTTTTTTTCATCCGAAAAAACATCTGCGATCATTCATTATTCACAATGCAAAAATGTAAAGTATGTTTTCAAAATATGTGTATGTGTTGTTCCGTTGGTCAATGTATCATATTTCGTTCTGATTAATATATATACAAAGTATCTCCACTGTTCAATATTTTAATAGAATATTCCGGAAGTAAAATAGAATTAAAAGTATGAAAGTGTCAAAAGTCAAAATAGTTTTTGAATTATAAACAATCAAAATAATCGCATAATATCGCATAAGTAACTATTTATAACATTACAATTACAATTTCATCATCAATATTCATCAGTTAAAGCTAATAATATTGATATTTATCAGAATCTGTTACTTATATCATTTACTTATATTGTCGGATATTGATTTTTGTTTTGTCGTTTCTCTCATATGTGGATAATACATTATAGTAATCCGTTGATTTAATTATTATATGGATTATATAAATTATATTCATCCTTTTCTAAATATATATTTTGTTAAATTATTAAAATAAACAGAATTAAATTTAAACAAGTCAAATTTAATGTTAAAATTTGTTGATAAATTTGTCAATATATTAACTGCTTGCTATATGTAGTACTCACATATGATGAAACTTAATTGCATAATAATTCTATATACGATTAATCATACGATTAATTTTGGCCATTTATGATTAAAAAATTGCGATTTCAACATTTTCATGATTTTCGAGATACTATTTTGCTTTTAAAATATACTATTAAAATATCGTAATTATGATTGTGAGAGATATCTTGTATAGTTACACAATTCGCGCGTCTCTAATCAACACGAATAATGCAATATTAACGAATGTGTACACCAGACGGAATCGATTCCTTTTTTTATTATTATAATCTCAATGAAAAAGATACAAATATCGCTATTATTCATTGTTACTGCACAAATTACTTTATTCTCATTTGTTTTAATAATTCCCACATCTTGTCTTTATCTTGATCATTCTTCTTCTCCAACAAAGATTTGTATAACTCATATCTACCGTGTATTAAACTGTACGATTCTATTTATTGTTGCAATAGAAATTATTACATCATTTCTTTGCACACATGCTTTGAGCGAATATCTATTTTTTGAATGAACTGTAAAAAGCTGCACTAACACTTTTGATTTAATAACGTCATTAATGCTTTTCCAAAAGCTGTGATATATAATATAGATAAAGATTAAGATTCATTAATCTTTTCTTTGAAACAAATTATTTCTAATTATCTTTTCAATACATTTAGAAATGCACTAATATGCCAAATGATGATCCGTAACGTTTCTAGATATGTTTAAATATTTTTCAAACCTTGAGATAATAATCATATATAAAAACTAAAGCTTTTCAAATATAATTTTTATAAACTAAATTATTTAATCACTAATTATGGCATCCAATCGCCATACAAATTAGTAAACGAATGAAAAATAAAAAATATAATGCACTAATTTGAGAAATGTAATATATTCTCGTAAATCATAATTCAAGAGATTCTGATAATAAAACATAAATCTCAATTGTTGTCAATCTTACAAAAAATAAGAGATTATTCTGCATCGCTTTGCGATTTTACGAGAATCTGGTCAAATGTGCGAATACAGAGAGAGAAATAAAAATAGTATATAGGTACAAAAATAATAAAAGAGCAGAAATATTTAATTACTACGTTTCATACTATGGCATATTTTCAATTTTTTCGTAACGATACTGAAAAGTAATATGAATTACATATATGGCTTCGATTTCGATTATATAATTTCAATATAATATATATGATGCATAAAATGCGCTTTTTTAAAATCAGGAATAATAGAAAAATCAATTCCAGTCATAAAGATGTGTTCAAATCAATTATATGTAAGTGCAACAAATGCAATTTTTATCCAAGATCGTTATTAATATATCGAAAATAAGAACGCTATAAATTTGTATAAAAACTTACGTTTTCACACGTACATCTTTATTCTCGCATTTTTAAGCGACACGCTATCACAAAGATGCATTTTTTCCATATTTATTAAATCAAGATGCTTACATTATACACGAGAGAAAAAGAAAAAAGAATATAAAGATACACTATGTATCACCCTTTTTAGCAGTCGATACAATATATTCGAAATTGCACTGTAATATACAGACGGGAGATCTAGTGCAAACCTAACGGATGTTACCGTTTTCTTTTCCGGTACGCATCGTACGACAAAATCACGATACTAGCTTTGTCGCGTTGTGCGGCGTGCCTGAGATTTGTCATAAATTTTATGACATAATTATGTCATAAATTTTGACATAGTTATGTCATAAGTAGAATTTATCATGATCGACATAAACGATGATTAGTCTCCCGCAATCATTGGGTAAACGCTACAATTTCATTTGGCACGAGTGCAATTCGCAATTGGAAAGAATATGCAAATTATTATATAAAATTTGCATGTATCATTGCGTAAAATGCAATTATTTTGTTGTAGTATCGCATTTCTATTCTGATGTCTCTGCATTGAACAAGTTTGCGTGAATGTGCTGAACTGAAGAAAGATCACAATAGATTAGTTCATTATCGCTACAAACCGTTGAAGGAAGCATCCGGTTAATAATTGCATATACCTTTCAATTTTCAAAAATATTCACTCTTTATTCCATTCTCATTGACGTCGCCAATTGTTGAAAATAACAAAGAAAAACAATAGTATATTATTTTTTCCGAAGTCAAAATATCTTTCTTTCCGATATAAACACGAGTCAATGCGGAATGAAGAGTCAAAGTCTCGTACCATCTGCATTTCACACAACTGGCAAACGATTTAATTTCTTCTTTTACTAGTAAGATGTTGGATCAATTTGCCATGCGTGTGTGTCAAGTTCGAAGCTCCATTTTAATTGCTGCCGGTCCAATAACTCGGACTGTATCC